>NC_051063.1:183999320-184138348 GCF_004664715.2 Peromyscus leucopus
TTATGTTTGTTATTCAAACCAGGGATACCCTCGGTGACAACTCCCCTCACCATGGGCTCGGGGCACACAGAGGAAGAGGGGGCAGAAAGACTGTAAGAGCTGGAGCTGGGGAGGAATGTGAAATGTTCTAAAACCGCAACTGCACACATGAAGTCACGTGGCTGTGGTCACCTGCACAAGATGAGACAGTGAAAATCCCATCACAGACCGGGAGAGGGCTCTGGATGCTCTACCACTAGCTGAGAAGTATCAGCATTTGGAGTCACTTTTTTCTGGAGGTGTCCTCTGGTGGGTGGTCAACGCTGTGTGTACATGTGTGTGGACAGGTCATGTGCACATTCGAGTGCATGTACGTGGACCAGAGGTTGACTTTTGGTGTCTTTGTCAATCACTCTCAATCATCTTAGTTTTAAAGATGCATTTATTTTTATTTGATGGGCTATTTGGCCTGTATGTATGTCTACCTTGTGTGTGCTATGATGCTGAGGCTAGACGAGCCCCAGAGCCCGTGGAACTGGAGTTACGGATCGTTGTGAGCATGTGTGTGTGTCCTGAAAACTGAATCTGGGTCTTCAGGAAGAGGGACCAGTGCTCTTAACTGCTGAGCCATCTCTCTGGTACCTAATCTTATCTCAGCAATATGTCTAGACTGGCTGGCCAGCAATGACCATGGATCCCGTGTGCCTCCTCACGCCGGGATTACAGGCACATACCCCTCCATCTGGTCTTTAATGCAGGTTCTGGGAATTGAACTCAGGTCGTTGGACAGCCAACATTTCTGACTGAGCAATATAAGAGTCAAGACTAAACCTTTTTTAATATCTCTAGTTATATACCCAATCACAGATTTATGCAATAATAATGCAACCCAAATAAAGAGCCCAGTAGACCTCTGAGAAACTGTCAAAGTGAATTTTAAAGTTTATGTTAGAATCAACGAGATAAAAAATGGACCCAAATTTTGCAGATTAATGTAGAGTGTTATCTACCCTGAAAGAAACAACACTTAAAAATCAGTAGGGGCAGAAGTCTAAGGACAGGCACATAGGACAGGCAACTAGAACTGAGAAACTACAAATTACCCTCCCACATATTAATCTGGACAATTTAGTAGAAATGTGTGTGCACATGTGTGTGGTATGTGTTAATTGCAGGTTATGTGTGTACATGCCGATGTGGGTGCCAGAGGTTAACCTTAGCTTTCATTCCTCATAAAACACTCCCCTTTTAAAAAGAGGTTTTTAAAATTTTTAATTACATGTCTGTGTGGGTGTGAGTGAGCACCTGTGCCTGCAGAGGACAGAGGTGTTGGATCTTTTAGAGCTGAGATACTGGTGCATATGAGCCACCTGATGTGGGTGCTGGAAACCAAACTCCAATCCTGCGTGGACACACACACACACACCACACACACACACACACACACAAACACACACACATAAATCTCCCAAGCTAATTTTACCTATTACCTCCAAACAAAAGTGGCAGTCCCATTCCTCTAGACATAACTAGGCAAAAGCTTGCATTTGCAAGCTAACTTTTGAGCTGAGGTAGATTTGTACTCCTTTTGCAAGTCAGTGTAACGTTCACTATCAATCCTCCATGACTGTTTGCTCATGGGTAAAATGGAGACATTGATTCCTTCACTAAGGCTGCTGAGCAGATACTGTGGCATTTATAGCATGTACATCACAGTGCTTGGCTCATAGTGACCTTTTCATACAGTTCCTCATGCTGTGCTAAGCCCAACCATAAAACTATTTTCATTGCTATTTCATAACCGTAATTCTGCTACTGTTATGAATTCTAATGTAAATATCTGGTATGCAGGCTATCTGACATGTGCCCTCTGTGAAAGGGTCACTTGACCCCCAAATGGGTCATGACCCACAGGCTGAGAACCACTGGTCTAGCGTCCTGACTCCAAGCATTGCCTCCCATCAGTCTATTGAAGCAAAGCAGGACGCAGCTCCTGCACTCTTTTCTGAGCTGGTCAGAGCCCCAGTTCTACCAGTCTTACAATGTAAATATCTCACACAAGTCCATCACTGTTTTCAATCACTGCCTCAGCGGACACCACGTGTTTGCAGCTGGAATCTTAACCACTGACGAGAGCAAAAGAAAAACCCCAACAATAGGAGAATTGAGGGGTGCCATTTGCTCATAATATCATTTTTTTTAGATCTAAACATTTTCTGTGTATGAGTGTTTGACCTGCATATATGTATGTGTACCATGCCCATGTCTGGTATCTGCAGAGTTCGGAGGAGGCCTCAGATTGCTGGTTACTGGAATTACAGATGGTTACAAGCTACCATATGAGTGCTGGGAATTGAACCCTGGAAATCTACAAGAGCAGCCATCTCTCTGGCTCCACAATGAAATATGTTGACTTATTTAATGGTTTTGAGACAGGGTCCCACTATGTAGTCTTGACTGGCCAGGGACTTACAGAGACCCACCTTTCTCTGTCTTCTGAGTACTGGGATTGATGATATGCCAAGACTCACAATGGAATATTTTAAGTCAACACAAGAAATGAGTAAAAATTGTGACTCATATGTACAAAGGACTTTTACTCATTCAGTAAAATGGATGGAACAGGCAATTGCTGTGTTAGGTGAAGTATGCCAGACCCATAAAGAAAAATACCGCATTTTTCTCCTGTGTGTGTGTATATGTGTGTGTGTTTTTCTGTGTTTGTGTGTGAGTGTTTGTGTGTTTGTGCATATGTGTGTGTGCCTGTGATGAATCTGGAAAGAGACATTGAGACAGGAAGAAGACATCTTAAGTGGTGGAGGAGAAACAAAAAAGGGACATGAGAAGGTGGCCACTGGGTGAGGAGGACCAGCAACAGGGTGTGGAGCGCGGACTAGAACAAAGTCCATGAACAACGACACAGTGGGTCTGGGATGTGGCTCAGCTGGCAGAGTGCTCGCCTAGCATGCATGGAGCCCTGGGTTCAATCCCCAGCACCACATAAACTGGATGTGGCTACACACACACACACACACACACACACACACACACACACACACAGACACACACACACACACACACACACACACACACACACACACACAACGTGTAATTCCACCAGTCCACAAAGAATCAGCAATTCAAGATCACCCTCAACTCCATAGAGAGTTTGAGGCCAGCTGAGTCCTGGGAGGCCCTGCCCCTCCTTGAGGGTTTATAGGCAGTTAATGGAGGCTGGGGCAATGGGATTGTCTTGAGTGGTGTATCCAGTGGTGAGGGGCCCAGGTTTCTGTAGATAACCTCTCACCCCAGCTCCTGTAAGCCACCCTAATGAAACGCATCAGGTGACCGAAAGTCAAAGCAGAAGGGGGGGGGCTAGGTGTATGAAAATAGAGTCAAACCCAACATGTGCAGTATATGATAATAAAACCACTGAAGTAAAATATATACACTGATATCCATCACTGTGCATGTTCATTTTAAACCTACTGAAATTTTTAATTTTGATCAGGGGAGGTGGTCACCATCAGCTGTGTTTAGAACAAGTCAAATAAACTTGCGCTTCTGTTCCAGTCTGCTGGAATTCGTGGTTATTTTGAACTTTTCATAAATCACCACCCAACGTAAATCACTTTGAGCCACATAGCTCTGTCCATGATGCTCACCCCAGGACTCACCAGGAGGGTTCAGGTGGACACACCTGTGACACCGGGACCCCACCTCCCATCTGAATGTCATGTAAAGCTCTCACCCATCCTGAGAGGTTGGCCACAAGTAAATATTTTCTTCACCTTGTTCATGTGCCTCTGCTGATGCATCTTTTTCCTCAGTCTGCAAGGCTTCTGTAAAAGGGAGAGAACAAAACCAGCCAACATGATTATGTTTGTTGTTCAAACCAGAGATACCCTCTGTGACAACTCCCCTCACCTGGGCTCGGGGCACACAGAGGAAGAGGGGGCAGAAAGACTGTAAGAGCTGGAGCTGGGGAGGAATGTGAAATGTTCTAATACCGCAACTGCACACAGGAAGTCACGTGGCTGTGGTCACCTGCACAAGATGAGACAGTTAAAATCCCATCACAGACCGGAAGAGGGCTCTGGACACTCTACCACTAGCTGAGAAGTATCAGCATTTGGAGTCACTTTTGTCTGGAGGTGTCCTCTGGTGGGTGGTCAGCGCTGTGTGTACATGTGTGTGGGCAGGTCATGTGCACATTCGAGTGCATGTATGTGGACCAGAGGTTGACTTTTGGTGTCTTTCTCAATCACCGTCAATTACCTTAATTTTAAAGATGTATTTATTTTTATTTGATAGCTATTTGGCCTGTGTGTAGGTCTGTGTACCTTGTGTATGCTATGTCTGCTGAGGCTAGATGAGGGCAGATCCCTTGGAACTGGAGTTACAGATGGTTGTGAGCATGCCTGTGTGTACTGAAAACTGAATCTGGGTCTTCTGGAAGAGTGGCCAGTGCTCTTCACTGCTGAGCCATCTCTCTGGTACCTAATCTTATCTCAGCAATATGTCTAGACTGGCTGGCCAGCAAGGACCATGGATCCCGTGTCTGCCTCCTCATGCCGGGATTACAGGCACATACCCCTCCATCTGGCCTTTAATGCAGGTTCTGGGAATTGAACTCAGGTTCCTTGGCAGCCAACATTTCTGTCTGAGCAATATAAGAGTCAAGACTCAACCTTTTTTAATATCGCTAGCTATATACTCAATCACAGACCTATGCAATATAATGCAACTCAAATGAAGAGCCCAGCAGACCTCTGAGAAACTGTCAAAGTGATTTTTAAAGTTTATGATAGAATCAATGAGACCAAGAAATGGCACTAATTTTTGCAGATAAATGTAGAGTGTCATCTACCCTGAAAGAAACAACACTTAAAAGTCAGTGGGGGTAGAGATCTAAGGATAGGCACATAGGCCAGTCATCTAGAACTGAGAAACTCCAAATTACCCTCCCACAGCTTAATCTAGACAATGTAGTAGAATTGCGTGTGCACATGTGTGTTGTATGTGTTAATTGCAGGTTATGTGTGTACATGCTAATGTGGTGCCAGAGGTCAACCTTAGCTTTCATCCCTCATAAAACACTTCCCTTTAAAAAGAGGTTTTAAAATTTTAATTACATGTCTGTGTGGGTGTGTGAGCACCTGTGCCTGCAGAGGACAGAGGTGTTGGATCTCTTGGAGCTGGAGTTACTGGTGGTTATGAGCCACCTGATGTGGGTGCTGAAACCAAACTCCAATCCTGCACACACACACACACACACACACACACACACACACACACACACACAAATCTCCCAAACTAATTTTACCTATTACCTCCAAACAAAAGTGGCAGTCCCATTCCTCTAAGACATAACTAGGCAAAAGCTTGCATTTGCAAGCTTACTTTTGAGCAGAGGTTGATCTCATTCTACAAGTCAGTGTAACGTTCACTATCAATCCTCCATGACTGTTTGCTCATGGGTAAAATGGAGACATTGATTCCTTCACTAAGGCTGCTGAGCAGATACTGTGGCATTTATAGCATGTACATCACAGTGCTTGGCTCATAGTGACCTTTTCATACAGTTCCTCATGCTGTGCTAAGCCCAACCATAAAACTATTTTCATTGCTACTTCATAACCATAATTCTGCTACTGTTATGAATCCTAATGTAAATATCTGGTATGCAGGCTATCTGATATGTGACCTCTGTGAAAGGGTCACTTGACCCCCAAATGGGTCATGACCCACAGGCTGAGAACCACTGGTCTAGCGTCCTGACTCCACGCATTGCCTCCCATCAGGCTGTTGTAGCAAAGCAGGACGCAGCTCCCGCACTCTTTTCTGAGCTGGTCAGACCCCCAGTTCTACCAGTCTTACAATGTAAATATCTCACACAAGTCCATCACTGTTTTCAATCACTGCCTCAGCAGACACCACACGTTTGCAGCTGGAATCTTAACCAATGACAAGAGCAAAAGAAAAACCCAACGATAGGAGATTTGAGGAGTGCTCTTTGCTCATGAAATATTTTTTTTTGATCTAAACTTTTTCTGTGTGAGTGTTTGGCCTGCATATATGAATGTGTACCATGCCCATGTCTGGTGTCTGCAAAGGTCAGGGGAGGCCTCAGATTGCTGGTTACTGGAGTTACAGATGGTTACAAGCTACCATGAGTGCTGGGAATTGAACCCTGGACCTCTACAATAGCAGCCAGTGCTCTTTAGCCACTGAACCATCTCTCTGGCTCCACAATGAAATTATTCACTTATTCAATGTTTTTGAGACAGGGTCACCCTATGTAGTCTTGACTGGCCTGGGACTTACAGAGACCCACCTTTCTCTGCCTCCTGAGTGCTGGGATTGAAGATATGCCAAGACTACAATGGAATATTTGAAGTCAACACAAGGAATGAGTAAAAATTGTGACTCATATGTACAATGGACTTTTACTCATTCAGTAAAATGGATGGAACAGGCAATCTCTATGTTAGGTGAAATGTGCCAGACCCAGAAAGACAAATACCACATATTTTCTCGTGTGTGTGTGTGTGTGTGTGTGTGTGTGTGTGTGTGTGTGTGTGTGTGTGTGTGATGAATCTGGAAGGAGATCTTGAGAAGGTAAGAAGAGCTCTTCAGTGGTGGAGGAGAGAAGCAAAACGGGACATGAGAAGGTGGCCACTGGGTGAAGAGGACCAGCAACAGGGTGTGGAGCGTGGACTAGAACAAAGTCCATGAACAACGACACAGTGGGTCTGGGATGTGGCTCAGCTGGCAGAGTGCTCGCCTAGCATGCATGAAGCCCTGGGTTCAATCCCCAGCACCACATAAACTGGATGTGGCCACACACACACACACACACACACACACACACACACACACACACACGATTCCACCAGTCCACAAAGAATCAAGAGTTCAAGATCATCCTCAACTACATACAGAGTTTGAGGCCAGCTGAGTCCGGGGAGGCCCTGCCCCTCCCTGAGGCCTAGAGGCAGTTAATGGAGGCTGGGGCAATGGGATTGTCTTCAGTGGTGTATCCAGTGGTGAGGGGCCCAGGTTTCTGTAGATAACCTCTCACCCCAGCTCCTGTAAGTCACCCTGATGAAACCCATCAGGTGGCCGAAAGTCAAAGCAGAAGGGGGGCTAGGTGTATGAAAATATGGTCAAACCCATCATGTGCAGTATATGATAATAAAACCACTGAAGTAAAATAAATACACTGAAATCCAGCACTGTGCATGCTCATTTAAATCCTAATGAAATCTCTAATTTTGATCAGGGGAGGTGGTCACCCTCAGCTGTGTTTAGAACAAGTCAAATAAGCTTGTGCCTCTGTCCTACTCTGCTGGAATTAGGGGTTATTTTGAACTTTTCATAAATCACCACCCAACATAAATTGCCTTGAGCCACATGGCTTTGTCTGTGATGCTCACTCCCAGGACTCACAAGGAGGGTTCAGGTGGACACACCTGTGACACCAGGACCCCACCTCCCATCTGAATGTCATGTATGTCTCTCACCCAGCCTCCTGATAGGTTGGCCACAAGTAAATATTTTCTTCACCTTGTTCATGTGCCTCTACTGGTGCATCATCTTCTTCCTCAGTCTGCAAGGCTTCTGTAAAAGGGAGAGAACAAAACCAGCCAACATGATTATGTTTGTTGTTCAAACCAGAGATACCCTCGGTGACAACTCCCCTCACCATGGGCTCAGGGCACACAGAGGAAGAGGGGGCAGAAAGACTGTAAGAGCTGGAGGATGGGAGGAATGTGAAACGTTCTAATACCGCAACTGCACACAGGAAGTCACGTGGCTGTGGTCACCTGCACAAGATGAGACAGTTAAAATCCCATCACAGACAGGGAGAGGGCTCTGGACGCTCTACCACTAGCTGAGAAGAATAAGCATTTGGAGTCACTGTTGTCTGGAGGTGTCCTCTGGTGTGTGGTCAATGCTGTGTGTACATGTGTGTGGACAGGTCATGTGCACATTTGAGTGCATGTATGTGGACCAGAGGTTGACTTTTGGTGTCTTTCTCAATCACCCTCAATTACCTTAATTTTAAAGATGTATTTATTTTTATTTAATGGCTATTTGGCCTGTATGTAGTTCTGTGTACCTTATGTATGCTATGATGCTGAGGCTTGAAGAAGGATGAGCCTTTGGAACTGTACTTACAGATGGTTGTGAGCATGTAGGTGGGTACTGAAAACTGAATCTGGGTCTTCTGGAGGAGTGGCCAGTGCTCTTCACTGCTGAGCCATCTCTCTGGTACCTAATCTTATCTCAGCACTATATCTAGACTGGCTGGTCAGCAAGGACCATGGATCCCGTGTCTGCCTCCTCATGCCGGGATTACAGGCACATACCTTCCATCTGGCCTTTAATGCAGGTTCTGGGAATTGAACTCAGGTCCTTGGACAGCCAACATTTTACTGACTGAGCAATTTAAGAGTCAAGACTCAACCTTTTTAATATCGCTAGTTATATACCCAAACACCGACCTACGCAATGTCATGTAATCCCCATGAAGAGCCCAGCAGACCTCTGAGAAACTGTCAAAGTGATTTTAAAGTTTATGATAGAATCAATGGGACCATGAAATGGCCCCAAAATTTTGCAGATAAATGTAGAGTGTCATCTACCCTTAAGAAACAATACTTAAAAGTCAGTGGGGGTAGAAGTCTAAGGATAGGCACATAGGCCAGGCAACTAGAACCGAGAAACTCCAAATTACCCTCCCATGCCTTAATGTAGACAATTTAGTAGAATTGCATGTGCACATGTGTGTGGTATGTGTTAATTGCAGGTTATGTGTTTACATGCCGATGTGGGTGCCAGAGGTCAACCTTAGCTTTCATTCCTCATAACATATTCCCCCTTTAAAAAGAGGTGTTTTTTTGTTTTGTTTTGTTTTTTTTTTTTTGGTTTTTCAAGACAGGGTTTCTCTGTGTAGCTTTGCACCTTTCCTGGAATTCACTTGGTAGCCCTGGCTGGCCTGGAACTCATAGAGATCCTCCTGGCTCTGCCTCCGAGTGCTTGGATTAAAGGTGTGCACCACCACTGCCTGGCTAAAAAGATGTTTTTAAATTTTTAATATATGTCTGTGTGTGTATATGTGAGCACCTTTCCCTGCAGAGGACAGAGGTATTGGATCTTTAGAGATGGAGTTATTGGTGGTTATGAGCCACCTGATGTTGGTTCTGGAATCCAAACTCCAATCCTGCAGGCGCGCGCTCGCGCGCGCGCACACACACACACACACACACACACACACACACACACACACACACGAATTCAGTGTGTAGCTGGGCTGTGTTGGTGCACATCTTTAATGCTAGCACTCAGGAGGCAGAAGCAGGCAGATCTCTGTGAGTTCAATGCCAACCTGGTCTACAGGTCGAGTTCCAGGACAGCCAGGGTTACACATAGAAACCCTGTCTCAAAAAAACCAAACAAAAAAGGAAAACAACAAAAAGAATTCAGGGGTCTAACTCTTTAGGTAAAACTATATACCACATGGCTTTCCATTGGTACCCGTCTTTCCACTCCACCCTGCATCCATACCTGGTGTCTGTTTCTCTTCTGATCCTGGGTCATGCTGGATTGGTTCACTGTCTTCTTTCGGGTCACTCATTGAGCTTCCTGCAACAGAGAGGAAGAGAGAATGCTGCTCGTAAGTCTCGGTCTAATTGCTGAGGATGAGAACACCTCACGTCCAAACTGCAGAAGGGGATTAAAAGCAAGCCTTGGCTCAGTGTGTGCCCAGAGTGGTCTGTGATAGGACACAGTCCAGCCCTTCTGCCTCAAAAGCACAGTAAAGCAGCTGAGATACACAGGCAAGGATGCCGCAGTCTGGACTTTAGACGTGCATTCTATACTAGTTCCGCTCAGTGGCTTTGGGTGGGTATCTCAATGAGGTGCTGGGTGAGAGGCATTAAACGTTATCAGTCATCCTCAGTGCCTTCCAATTTCAGACCTACGTCATGAGCTATTCACTTGATACTTGGTCTGATACTTGATACTTGATAATCTGATTAGAGGTGTCTTCAACTTTGTGTGTGCTCTTGCAGGTACACATGATCATCAGCCATGGGTGCCTTTCCTCTACAGACACCTTCCTGGTTTTGAAAAAAAAAATGAATTTTATGTCTGTGTGTGCAGGTGCCTTTGGAGGCCAGCAGAGGGCATAGGATTCTGTGGACCTGGAGTTACAGGCGGTTGTGAGGCACTTGATGTGGCTGTTTCAAGTGGAATGCTGGTCCTCTGCCAAGAGCAGCAGCTGCTGTTAACCACTGAGCCATCCTCCACCCGCACTGAGGTGGTTGGAATGAGAACGGTCCCTATAGGCTCACATATTTGAATGTTTGGTTCTGCAGTTTGAGAGGCGTGGCCTTGTGAGGGGAGGCGTGGCCTTGTGAGGGGAGGCGTGGCCTTGTGAGGGGAGGCGTGGCCTTGTGAGGGGAGGCGTGGCCTCGTGAGGGGAGGCGTGGCTGTGAGGGAGGCGTGGCCTGTGAGAGCTCTGTGAGAGGAGCTTTCAGAAGCCCACCCAGGTCCTATTCTCTCTTCTGTATGCCTGTGGATCAATAGCTCTCAGCTCCAGCTCATGTCTGCCTGCCTACCTGTCTCCATGCTGCTGGCCATGATGATCACGGACTAACCCTCTGATACTGTAAACAAACCCCCATTTGAAGGCTTTCTTTTATAGTTTACCTTGGTCATAGTGTCTCTTTACAGCAATAGAAAAGTAACATGACACCCGCCCACCTTTCCCGCCCCCTACTCGTCCCCCGCAGACAGGGTCTCTTCTAAATCTGGAGCTCACTTAAGCTAAGGATGACCTCGAACTACTGATCCTCTCACCGCTACCTTCTAAGTGCTAGGATTACAGGTGTGTGCCACCATGTCCTGTTTATCTAGTGCTGAGGATTGAATCCAGTTGGGGCTTTGTACGTGCTATGCGAACATGCTGCCAGTGGGCTATATCCCCAGCTCTCACTTTTGCATTTTAACTTAATCATTTTTCATTCATTCAACATATAGTCTAAAAAATCCAATGCATGATCAGAAATTTCATTTTCTCTCTTTATATAAAGATACAATGCATGTATGAGTGTGTGTAGCCATATACACATACAGATACATATATGCAAAATATTTATTCCTGTGTATATTTTAATATATATATTAAAAATAGTGCCTCATCATTAATAGTCTAGCAAGCATCCATGAATGACCCAGATACTGTTTACCTATCCATAACTATATAAATGGTTATATTCTGTCTTCTGAAAGTTGCACTTCCCTGGAGAGATGGCTCAGCGGTTAAGAGTACTGGCTGCTCTTCCAAAGGTTGTGAGTTCAATTCCCAGAACCCACATGGTGGCTCACAACCATCTGTAATGAGATCTGGTGCCCTCTTCTGGCCTGCAGCCATATATGCAGGCAGAACACTGTATACATAATTTTTTTTTTTTTTTGGACAGGGTTTCTCTGTAGTTTTGAAACCTGTCCTGGACTACCTCTGTAGACCAGGCTGGCCTTGAACTCACAGAGATCCACCTGCTCTGCCTACCGAGTGCTGGGATTACAGGCGTGCACACCACCACCCGGCAATAAATAAATCTTTAAAAGTAAGTCCAGCCAGATAGTGGTGGCACAATGCCTTTAGTCCCGGCACTCAGAAGCAGGCAGAGGCAGGCAGAGCTCTGTCAAGGCTGGTCTGGTCTTCACAGAGCATTCCAGACCAGCCAGGGCTATACAGAGAAACCCTATCTCAAAAATAAAATAAGAACTTGAGTTACAGACAGTTGTGAGCTGCCATGTGGGTGCTGGGAATCAAACCTGGGTCTAGAGGATCTGACACCCTCCTATAGACAAACAGGCAAAACACCAATGCACATAACAAAAAAGACCTTTTGTTATTGTCTGATACCTACAAAAATTGGTCATTTTGGCTAATCTGGTTTTCCACAATTCTTGCTTTTGTGGTATAAAATAAAGCCATGGAAGAGATTCCCGATAGAGTTTAAGGACTTAAGGTCAAATTGAAATAACCTTGAGGTCCCATCACACACCAGTCAGGATGACTGTCACCCTGTCACTGAGAAAAAGAATGACTAGTGAGGATCCAGGGGAAGGGAGTCCTTATTCACTGCGGGTGGAAACATAAACTGGTGCAACCACCACAGAAATCTGGGTGCAGGTTCTTAAAAAAAATAGATCTGCCGTCTGATGTTTCTACATGGCAAGTAACTGAACCCATCCCCAAAGCTGCGTCTTCCCTGAAAATGGAAACCAGAGCCCCTCCTCTCCTGGGCCATCATGAGCACCTCGTGAATTCATTCACATGGCCGACAGGAGGGCTGCTGGGAGCCATCACAATTTATTCTGATACAGGCTCTCACCATATAATTTTAGCTGGCCGACAACTCTGTTGACCAGGCTGGCCTTGAACTCACACATCCACCTGCCTCTGCCTGCTGAGTGCTGGGATTAAAGGTGTGCGCACCACTGCTGGACTCAAATATCTTAATCTAATGGTATGAACAAGCCAAGCCAGAGGTTCTCAACCTGTGGGTCGTGACCCTCTCCAGGGTCAAATATCAGATATCCTGCATGTCAGATATTTTCATTACGATTCATAACAGTAGCAAAATTATAGTTATGATGTTGCCATGAAAATAATTTTACATGAGGAAATTACAACATGAGGAACTGTATTAAAGAGTTGCAGGTTAGGAAGGCTGAGAACACTGACCAAAATGAATCCAATTCACTCCCCTCTTCTGTCTAAAAATAGCAATAAAATAAGTGAGGGTCACTAAACTTTAAAGCTCCCTGGATGGGAAAAACCAGAAGGGTGGGGGTTGGTGAGATGGCTCAGCAGGTAAAGGTGTTTCCCAAGTCAGATGACCTGAATTCCACATGACAGAGAGGGAGCCAATGCCTCCAAAGTTGTCTCCTCATCTCCATATGAACCATGTCACTCAGGTGTCCCCACACACATCACACACACACAAAATAAATAAAACTCTTTTTAAAACAATAAACTGGGCCGGGCGGTGGTGGCGCACGCCTTTAATCCCAGCACTAGGGAGGCAGAAGCAGGCGGATCTCTGTGAGTTCGAGGCCAGCCTGGGCTACAGAGTAAGTTCCAGGATAGCCAGAGCTGTTACACAGAGAAACCCTGTCTCCAAAATCAAAACAAAACAAAAACAATAAAGCCAACAACAAACAAAAGACAAACCCCCAAGGCAGCCAAACAAAGAAAACCAATGACGTGGAGCCGGTAAACTTGAGACACAGGTTGAAGAATACTCTTCACAGTTCTACTAATCCATAACAACAAACCAGCAAGGACAATTTACTACAATGAGCAGAAGACTGGGCAACGCCAACCACTGTCTGTGGCTTCCAACTGTACTTGAAGTCGTTATTAACAGAATTAAGGATGCTGGGGATGTATATTTTTTGACACACCAAGCTGAGTGTCTTCAGCTCTGTCTTGGCCAGGGTGAAGAGCCGCCCCTACTTCAGTGCAAAGGGAAACAGGTACCACCCCCTTAGGGAACTGGGCAGTACAGATAACCTCTAAGTGTAAACATCATGACACCCAGCCTTGCTAAAAGTAGCAAAGACCATTTAGGACTTGTGCAATGACACATGGGTTCATTTAAGCCACGAGGAGGCTCTGCACCCTTGCAAAACACCCAGCTGTCAATCAGGAGAAAGAGGAACCCCAGTGTGTGGGAGGCTAGACACCTGGTGCAGCCAAGCATCGTGCCTCTGGGCGATGATCAACACCTGATAAGGGGCTTGGGGAAAATCAGATGGGCTGAGAGGAGGGAGAACTCTTAACATCCTCTGTTGCTTTTTAAGACGAACACCGAAAGGTAATCCCAATGTAACCATTGTTTTACTAAAAGCTAACAGAAATCAATGCATTTCACTAAGATGGTTTATCCATACTCAGAGATGAGGGAGCCATCCCCCTAAAGCACTGATAATCATCCAACATCGAAGTTTATGTGTTCGTTAATCAGAACTGAATGCTCGCTGAAGGTAGTAGCTCACACCTGTAATCTCAAGAGGCGGGGATGGGGGCAGTTGGGGACGGGAGAGGGCGAGGGAGGGTAGTGAGGAGGGGGATCAGTGGGGAGCAATGGAGGGGAGTGTTCTGAGTTTCACAGCAAGACCTTGACTCTAAAAGCCAAAACAAGCAGAAGAGATCAGACAAGGATCTGACAAATGAAAACCCAACCCCCTAGGAGGCTAGGATGAAGTAAGCTTTTCCCAGGCATCTCTCTCTGTAGGAAGAATGTTGACTACAGGGTGATATTAAGGGGAAAAATTAGCTGGGTGGTGGTGGCAGCGGCACATGCCTTTAATCTCAGCACTCTGGAGGCAGAGGCAGGTGGAGCTCTGAGTTCCAGGCCAGCCTGGGCTACATAGAGACCCGTCTCAAAAAAAAAAAAATTATGAGCATAATTTAAACGGTTTTATTTCTATTAAAATTAGGATTTTCCTAGAGATTTTTTAAATATAGAGATCAAAAAAGCTAAACAGGAACAAACAAATCTCCCAACCACTGGGTGAAAAATTCAGTTTGTGAAGTCTAAAGGTTATAGTCACACAGCTTTAGTTAGATGGACATATAGATCTTGTTCTCAGCAATCCCTCTGAAGGGCTTAAGAAACACGGGAAACCCTTAGGTAAATATTTCAGCAGGGTGGAAGGCCAGGTATTTTATTTTATTTTTTTTAGAATGATATGACCAACAAAGTCTTCTCCTAGGAAGAGACTCTTTCCTGGCTTTTTCTTTGTTTTTTTGGGGGAAGAGTTTTACAGCACCTCATTTAATTTCACATAAACACATAACAAAATAGAATTTTGTCCTTCATCTAGGGTTCAAAGCTTGATATTTTTTGGGGTCAAATACTTTGTATCTTGAGCTTAAGTACTTTAGAACAGTCCAGATTTCCTAATAGATCAGACTGTAAGCATCAACCCCTCCCCGCCCCCCTCCAAGACACAGTCGAGGGAAATAATTCAGCTGAGATACTTTTTGGGCACTCTGAAGGTACTGTTTTCTGCAGAGTGAAAAGACTTAAAAAAAAACACCCAAATAAACAAAAAAATCTAGCACTTTCCTTTAGCCTGTATCTCCGCTATCATCCCTGCCTTCCCAGACACCTGTTCATCCCCAAGTGTCTGGGATGATTTAATAGAAACAGCGAAGACTGCAGGGCTCGGTGGGTAAAGACGCTTACCGCCAAGGCTGAGGACACAAGTTGGATCCCCAGAACCACGAAGAGAGCAGCAACTCTTGCATGCACCCCTGACCTCCACCTGGGTGCCAGGACGGGTGCATGCACACAGAAAATAATGCAGGGCTTCAAATCTCTTTGAAATTGGTCAGTTTGCTCCTTGCTTCTGCAGGTAAACAAATGACCCCTTGACTCAGTTTCCTCACTTGGCAACTGCCACAAGCAATCCTCCAGTTCATCTAGCATCTCACGGACCTTAAGTCACGGTAATTCATGAGCCACCCAATTTAACCCAGCAACACCCCACACTCACGCAAAACGTGGCCCTGACATCAGCTCGCCCCCAGCCTTGCTCCATGTCTTAAGTTAACATCCAAGTCTGGGAAGGGACCTTACTAAATGCCCCCACTGTCCAGGTTAACTATTTTGAAAAACTTGGGGTGACATTATCTTTTTTTCCCCATGAGATCCTTTGGCCCCTTGGCTTTCCCGGTTCCAAAGACAGAAGAGAGGAGGGTTCATGCATGTTAACTGGCCTGAAAGAGGAGAAGCCAACCCAGAGACCCGACTGGGGCTAAGAAGTTACCCAAGAGCTCACCTTCAAGCGCAGAACCTGCTCTCCGCAAACGGGCAACCACCGCGGAAAGAGAGCCAACGCTGTCTCCACTCCACACCTGTGAGGTGACAGCCTTTGAGGAGTCTCAGGCTAGCACGTGCTTAATGCCCATTGGCTGCCCGTTCTGACTGGCCCTTCCCAGGTAGATCCGGAACAGCTGCGCGGGCAAGCGTTGGGCAAGCGTTGGCACCCATCCACCTCGGCCAGCAGCTGCGCAAGGGAAGGCTCATCTACTCCCCACCCCCACTCCCCCTTAGATTGTACTCTCATTATTTTTAAGATTTATTTTTTTTAAACTTATGTGTGTATGTATGGAGGCCAGAAGAGGGCCTGGGATCCCTTGGAGTTTGCTCTTTCGAGTTGTCTAATTTGGGTGCTCAAGTCCTCTGCCACACCCAGGGCTCATAACCACTGATCCATCTCTCCAGACCAAGACTCATTCTTTTTTTTTTTTTTTTTTTTTTTTTTTTTTTTTTTTTCTGAGCTGAGGACCGAACCCAGGGCCTTGCGCTTGCTAGGCAAGCGCTCTACCACTGAGCTAAATCCGCAACCCCCCAAGACTCATTCTTACATGCGGCAGAACCTGGGATCTGCACAACCCCTGCTGGGTGGTTCTCAGCAGGGTATATTCAAGGTCCTCACCTTTTAAAGATTTAGCCTGGAAGTAGTACTTGGCATTTATTTATTTTTTTTTAATTTCACTACAAGACGACCAATCATAATTCTGTGTATGTATGGAGTACAAAATGACATTAAATATATTCCTTGTGGAATGACTATGTGAAGCTAAATATCATCTTTGAATGCTTAGGTTTTGGAGGGTGAATTTGACATTTATCTTGAGCAAATTTTGAAATCTTTTTTTGAGGTGGTGGAGGTTTCAGGACAGGGTTTCTCTGTGTAGCCCCGACTGTCCTGGAACTCAGTCAGTAGAGCTGGATGGTCTTGAATTCAGAGATCTGCCTGCCTCTGCCTCCTGAGTCCTGGGATGTTTGTGTGTGTGTGTGTGTGTGTGTGTGTGTGTGTGTGTGTGTGTGTATATACAAGAATGTGCATGTAGAGCCAGCGATCAACCTTGGGTGTTATTTCCCAGGTACTGTTTATTTATTTATTTTTTAACAGTTTGTTTATTTTAATAATTTATTTTATGTGCATTGGTGTGAAGGTGTCAGATCCCCTGGAACTGGAGTGACAGACAGGTGAGCTGCCATGTCGGTGCTGGGAATTGAACCCAGGTCCTCTGGAAGAGCGGCCAGTTCTCTTAACCACTGAGCCGTCTCTCCAGCCCTGAATTTATTTAATTTTATGTGTATGAGTGTATTCTGTGTGCATGCATGCATGTCTGTGTACTCTGTGTGGTGCCCAGGGAGGCCAGAAGAGGGAGTGAAACGCCCTGGAACTGGAGTCATGGGTGGTTGTGATCTGCCACATGGGTGATGGGAACTGAACCCAGGACCTCTGCAAGAACAGTAAGTGCTCTTAACCACTGAGCTGTCTTTCCAGCCCCCAGTTTTTTCTTTTTAATGATAGTGTCTCTGACTGTCTTGGCACTCACAACCCCCTTGTTTTTGATCCATGGGATGTGGGGATTGGACTCAGGTCCTCAGGCTTGCACAGGGAACACTACACAGATTGAGCCATTTCCATGGCCCCTACAATACACTATTCCTAATTTTTAAAGATTTACATTTATTTGGCATGTTTGTGTTTGTGTGCATGTGTATATGTGCGTGCTTGTGCATATGTGTGTGTGCATGCATGGGAGTGTGTGTGTGTGTGTCAGAGGAGAGTTTGTGGGATTTGAGTCTCCCCTTCCACCTTGTGAGACCCAGGGATTGAACTCAGGTCATCAGGTTTGACAGCAAGCACCTTGACCCATTCAGCCATTCTGCCAGCCTGAATTATACCTAAATATGGTTGCTTCCTTGTGCAACAGATCTCCTACTTCCTTGAAATGTTATACCTTCTGCCTTCAAATTCCTTTCTCCTCAGCGTCTGCTAACTACAGTCTGCTTCTGAGTCCAGCTGTTTTGGTGGCATGCAGTGTTTGTCTTTCTGTTCCTATTATACTCCCTTGAGTACCATGTTTTCTATTGACAGTTCATCCATGTTGCTGGCAATAACAAGATATCTTTCTCTGTAATGGCCGAATACCATTCCGTTATGTGTACGTACCCCACTTTATTTATCCACCCACCTACTGATGGATATCTAGGTTAATCCACTTCTTGGCTATTATGAATAATGCCTAGCTATTAGCATACAAGGTATTATATATCATTATGTCATTAAAACTTAATTTATGTGTATATGTATGTGCCTGCACTAGCTTATATGAACTGGGTGAGTACAGGTGTCTGTGGAAGCCAGAAGATGGGCTCCCATCCCCAGAACTGGAGTTAAAAGCAATTGTGAGACTCCAGATGTGGGTTCTGGGAGCCAAACTTGGGTCCACTCAAGCAGCCAATGCCCTTAACCTCTGAGCCACCACTCCATCCCCCCCACCCTTACTGAACAAAGTGTATTTGAGTAGCTTCTCTCCTTCCCCCTCACAACCCCCATCCTGTTATGATATGTCGATTATCTTGACTTCAGCATCCCACAGTGAATTTATACCACAGCACAACCGTGCTGTACACACTGACCAAAATGACATCTGATGCCTTATACGCTGAGCAGCTTGAGTGCAACAGCTCAAATGAACTAAAAAAAAAAATTCTAAAAGTAGGGGAAAATCACTTCAATTATTCAGCTAAAGTAATTGTAAAAACTTTCTGTCTTTCCTTTAGGCATTGTGTGGTCATACGGAATAAGCACAATGTGTGTTCCGGTTTGAAAAGGGGCTGGGGAGATGGCTCAGCGTTTGCTGCTCTTGCAGAAGATGAGTTCAGTTCCCAGAACCCACATAGGGTGTCTCACAATCACCTGAAACTCCAGCTCCAGGGGGATTTGGACACCTTCCTCTGGCCTCTGTAGGCACTCATCTACAGAAACCTACATACTCTCTCTCTCTCACACACACACACACTAAAGAATAAAAAATGTAAAAACTAGATTGACTTATAATAATGAAACAAATTGGGCTGAAGGTGTAGTTCAGTGGTAGCGTGCTAGCCTAGCGTACATGAAGCCCCACGTTTGATTCCCCAGCACCTCATAAAACCGGGCATGGCAGCACAGACCTGGAATCCCAGCACGTAGTTGGTAGAAGGAGGAAGATCAGAAGTTCAAGGCCAGCCTGGTCTAAATGGCCAAACTGCCTTCAACATTTCTTTATTTATTCATTGATTATGTGTGGACGCGTCCATGCCATGCGTGCACATGGAGGTCAGAGGGTAACTTGTTGGGAGTCAGTTCTCCCCATCTACCACGAGAGTCCTGGGGATGGAACTCAGATCATCAGGTGGCAAGCACTTTGACCATCTGGCTGGTCTGGACAACTCTACTTAAAAAAATAAGTGCTAGTAGATCGGTGCCTAGCCCAGCTGTCATCAGAGAGGTTTCCTCTGGCAGCTGATGGGAGCGAATGAAGAGACCTCAGCCAAACGTTAGGGGGGAGAGAGAGAGAGAGCACCCCAAATTGGAGATCTCCATGGGAATCCCTCCCCTTGGAATGCAGGGGACCCTGTGGAAGAGCAGGAGGAAGAATTGTGGGAGCCAGAGGGGTCGAGGACACCAGGAGGACACCAGGAGGACACGGCCCACAGAATCAACTAATCAGGGCTCATGGGGGCTCACAGAGACTGAAGCAGCGATCACAGAGCCTGCACGGGTCTGTGCTAGGTCCTCTGCATATGTGTTATGGTTGTTAGCTTGGTGTTTTTGCTAGACTCCTCACAGTGGGAGTTGGGGTGTCTCTGACTCTTTTGCCTGCTCTTAGGACCCCTTTCCTCCTACCAGAATGCCTTATCCAGCCTTGATATGAAGATATGTGCCTAGTCTTATCGTATCTTGTTCTGCCATGTTAGGTTGCTATCCCTGGGAGGCCTGCTCTTCTCTGAAGGGAAACAGAGGAGGAGTGGATCGGGGGAGAGAGAAAGGGGGACTGGGAGGAGTGGAGGGTAGGAAAACGACAGTCAGGATGCACTGTATGAGAGAAGGATGGAAAAAAAGAAAGAAAAAAATGCTGTGGCAGTTCATGACCCAGGTCACAGGATCAACCTGGGTGCCTGTCAACAGATACATGGTAGTAGTAGATCTTATCTACACATTTTCTTTATCAGTATGTATGAAGGGTCCTTTAAAAAAAAAACCTACTCTATGATATAGCTGCCCTACTTCTGAGTACAGACCCATGCCTGTAGCCCTGGTACTCAGGAGGTATGAGGCAGGAGGATGATGAGTTTGAGGCTGGCAGGCACTCTTACCCTGAGCCATCTCTGCAGCCCCAAGATGGAGTTCAGCTGCTGTCAATGTGGACGCACGGGTATCTCGCTGTCTGCTGACTTTGTTAAGGTCTCGGGTAGGTCACACACCATGACAACTCACTTTTGTAGAAACTCCTGGTCTCTGCACATCTCTGCCTCTGTTTGTGTGACTCTGTCTGTGTCCCTATGTTGTGTCTCTTTACACGTCTTCCCATTTTTTTGTTGCTCTTTGTGTCTCTATCTCTCTGTCGCTCATCTTTCTGCCTGTGTAGCTCTATATCGATCTGTGTCTGTGTCCTTCTAAAACACCCTGATGTCACTTTCCTTGGAAATTTCCTATGGCAACCAACTTTCAGACAAGGAACAGGTTTGTTTCTTTCTTCTGAATAGCACCAGTGCCGGGCAACTGGTAAACAAACACTTTTTCATGCTGCACATATTTAATTCAGTTCCCCCAGCACTCCAGTATGTGAAACAGAAATTTCCCAGCCCTCCTAACCACTGGGTCCCATTTAAGAGTCTCATCGGCATATGAACAGAGTGACAGTCCCTAACTCAGACGGGGCTGTGGAGGCCGAGCCCACACCCTACCCTAGAACAGACTGGGCTGTTCCGACAAAGAAGGACCTGCAAGCCAGCCTCTGCATCCCATGTCAATTAGGAAGAATGTGTTCCGTGGGTATCTGGCTGCATTTGCCTCCATGGTGTCTTGAGGCTTTGAGAGTTCCAGTCTTGCATGATCGTCAGCGGGCCATCCTTTGCATCTGGACCCTTTAGTCTCGTGTACATGTCCACTTTCTCATTTTCTTTCTTCTCCCTGGGAAGGGCATGGAACACAGCTTGGTTTCTCACATTTAAGATTCCTTTGCAATCCCAGGAAAGTCACCAAAAAACTCTACCATAGGAAGTTGCCACCCAGGAGACCAGCCTGACGCTAGGGTCAAATAAACACCGACAGGGCTTTGGCTTGGCCATTGCAGTGGCGCACGCCTTTAATCCCAGCTCCCCGGAGGCAGAGCTGGGGGATCTCTATGAATCTGAGGCCAGCCTGGGCTACATTATGAGGCCATGTCAACAAACAAATGAAACAGTTTTGGGCTTGGAGTCCTGTCCTGTGATCCACCTACTTGGGATACATAGTAAGCAGTGTTCTCTGAGCATACCCCCCCCCCCATAGCCCAGGGACTATCCTGCTATTCACATCCTGGTCGGCCAGGACTGGCCTGAGTGGCCAATAAACAAAGCAGGTGTATGGGGTGCACACTGAAAGTTATAAAAGTCTGTTCCCTTCTGGCTCTTTGCTATGCATGTCTCTGTCTCCCTCCCTCCCTCCCTCCCTCCCTCCCTCCCTCCCTCCCTCCCTTTCTTTTTCAAGACAGGGCTTCTCTGTGTAGTTTTGGTGCCTGTCCTGGAACTCGCTCTGTAGCCCAGGCTGGCCTCGAACTCACAGAGATCCACCTGGCTCTGCCTCCCGAGTGCTGGGATTAAAGGCGTGCGCCACCACCACCCGGCCCTCTCTCTCTTTTCTACCTCCATATCTGCGTGTCTGTCTTCCCTGTGTGTCTCTTTGCAAATGACTCTGCATCTCCGTCTCTCTCTGTGTCTCTACATGTCCCCCATCCATCTCTGTGTGTCTCTACAGATGTGTCTCTCTCCCTGCCTCTCTGTCCTCCTCTGTGTGTTGTGTTTTGTGCGTCACTGTTTAGCTCTCTGCCGCTCTCTCTGTCTCTATGCATCTGTTTCTCAGTCCCTGTATCTCTGTCTCTCTATGCGTACCTTTGGGAGTCTATACACACGACTCTCTGTCCACATGTTTCTATGCACATCTACACAGCCTCCGCATGTCTCTGCGTCTCCATGGGTCTCTCTCTCTCTGTGTAAGTCTCTGTTTTCTTTCCATGTATCTCTGTGTTCCTTTCTCTGTGACTCTTTGTGTCCCTTCGTCTCCTCATGCACATCTGTGAGTCTCTACCTCCACGGTCCCTTTGTGTGTTTTTGTGTGCCTGTCTCCATGTTTTTGTCTCCCTGTGTGTGTGTGTCTCTGCGTGTTTCCATGTCTCATGTCCATCCATCTTTCTCTGGGTCTCTCTGGGTCTCTCCCCCTATGTGTCTTCGTCTACGTGTTATGCATCCTATCTCCATTTGTCTCCTTCTGTGTCTCTGCCTTTCTCAGTCTTTGTATCTCTGCCTCCATGAGTCTCTGTTAAACGTGTCTTTTTCTGTGTCTGTTTGTGTTTGTGTCTCTTTGCATCTCTGTGTTTCTCTCTGTCTCTCTTGGTATCTTTGTGTGTATCCATCTCTCTCATGCATCTCTCTCTGTGTCTGTTTCTGTGCATCTCTCTTGTCATACATTCTGGAAGAAACTAGCCAATGTCATGGGAACAACGCGGGCCTCCGGCCAATGGCCACAAGTGGGAACAGCAGATTCCTGGCTTCCGTCGCATCCCAGCCAACAGCCTCACTGAGCCCCGGTGAAAGACTCTGATCTGAATGGCTGGGCACACAGCTCTTGTCGTTCATCAGAAAGTCTGCTCACTGCTGTAGGTGATCACACACTGAGGTAATTGGCTACCTAGCATGGGCACTGAATACACCAGGCACGATGACACTCGGACCCACAGCCACCCAGGGATGACAGCGTGATAGTGTTCACTGCCTCATATGCACATCCCCTGGAATATTCTTGAAATCTCATGGATGAAGAACCCACCCAAATCCTACCTATGACAGGGACATTGTGGAACAAAAACGAACGAGGTTATTCACAGTCACATAGCTGGTGAGCATAATAATAATAATAATAATAATAATAATAATAATAATAATAATACAATAATAATAAAAAAACAAAAACTCAATCTGCAACTTGAAAAGGAACGAAGAAAAAGGAGATGTTAGTACAGCCATATAACCCTGGCACTCAGGGAGCTTGAGGCAGGGGGAGGGTGAGTTTGAAGCCAGCTAGGGCTACATAGAAACAAAAGGAACAAAACCAGAAAAAAAAAATGAAGAGCGAGAACACAGCAGTCGGGAGGACCCAGACCCTTTTCCTGTTAGACAGAAGGCTGGCCCGGAGAGCACAGGAAGGGGAGGGACTGGGAGTCCCCAGGAACCAATCAGATTTCCAGCCACACCCACGCTAACATCTCACTCTCCACAGGGAGATTTTGAGTTGTGTTTGTGCACGGGAAGCCTACTGAGATCTGTAAAAAATAGAGCATTGCAGTCCATTTTCATTAGGACGGGTGTTTAGAGAGGGCTCCCTAGAGAACCGCTTATGAACAGGAGGCCAAGGCCTCGCCTTCTTTAGCTGGCCGCGGGTACCTGCTTGTCTAGATGCTCCCAGTTCATTCTACGATCTGGAAATTGGCCACAAGCCTGACCTGACATCACAAAAAGAGGAGACTCAGAACCCTGGGATATACATTAGACGAGGCTCTGTGTCCTGAACTTTTAGGGAGGAAGCTCTGCTAGATACTGGGAAGATACCTCTCTGGAGAACTCAGCCACTGAGGAATTCAGAGAAATGAGATCAAGACTACACTAAACACTATTTTGTGACAAATTAGCATACCAAGCTTTTTTTTTTTCATTTTCTTTAAGGTCAATAAATAAATAAACCTCTTCCCAGGTGCTACCGAGTCTCTGGTACTCTTATTATGAAACATGGCTCCTTTGGTTCTCACAGAACTTACTGAGCCACCACCGGTATTCCCTGCTCGACGTTGAAGATCAGGCTCAAGGTCATCCTGCCTTCCATCCCGATGAAATTCTTGCTTATGTCCAGGTGCTTCAGCTTCCTGTAGCTACAGAGCGTGGATGCCAGAACGTGGCAAGAGATGGAGGTGAAGTTGCATTTTTCCAGCCTGCGGGACACAAAGAGACAGAAGGGTGACTGCCACGTCCTACCTACCGTCTGAGGGCTCCGCTCCCTCAGAGAGCACAGCCCCAGATCGTGGTACACCTGAAGCATGTGGCAAGTCCCTGATACCCATCAGTGTCTGCAGGTGTTTATCCAGGATAGGGATGAGGGGCTAGGGAGAGGCTCAGTGAGTAGAGAGACTCCCCGGGAAGGCATCAAACCTTCAGCAGCTTTTATACAAGGCAGGCAGGCATAGCTGCAGGTGTTCTTAACCCCAGTGCTAGGGGGTAGGGACAAGGAGATTCTTGGGAGTTTTCTGGCCAACTAGTTTAGCTGAAACAGCAAGCTTAAAGTTCAGTGAGAGTTCTTGCCTGCTGGGGAAAAAAAAAAAGCAGAGGGGGCTGAAGAGAGCATTCAGTGGTTAAGAGCTTTAGAGAAAAATGCGATGTGTTGAAAAATAATATGCCAGCATGTAAGAGTGGTGCTTGTAGCTGTTTGCTACATTCCCTCCTGAAGGGAGAAGGAGGGAGGCTCACAAAGCTGGGTAAACTTACAAGGCCCAGAAAGTTCCCCATATTTACAAGACTCACAAGGTCCCTCCCTAAGCTTGTTATAGGTGGTGATGACTGCTGAGGAGACTCTTTAGTGGGGTTTTCTAGGAGTTAGCTGTGCATGGGGCTCTAGAGAAGCAGCTTTTATGAGTTGTCAGCAATCCTGGGTGGCCACCAGAATGTACATTGCTAACCATTTTCCAGGTAAACATGTATTTCGAGAAGGACTATTCTGAAGCCTCCAGACTTATGAGGGGAAGGAACAACCCAGGAGACAAAGACAAACTCTTATAGTCCACCCTGAGAGAACATAGGTTGAAGCCCCCCGGCCTCAGAGGGGAAACCTGGGGCAACTCACTCCAGGATTAACAAGCCGCAGTCAGCATCAATCATTGCTTCACAGAGCAGGATGATCCCATCGTCCCTCAGCTGATTGAAACTCAGGTCCAGACTTCTCAGGTTTTTATTGTTCTTCAGAGCCGATGCCATATACTTACAGCAACCCGAAGTCAAAGAACACTGTCTCAGCCTATAAAGAAACACCCCCAAAACACCTTTGGACTGTGCTTATTTCTTCCATGTTTTTGGTAAAGAGGACATCTTTATTAACCTCTCAGAGAACATGGTAGAAGAGCGGTGTGGTGATATTTGTATGTTAATAAATAAAGTTAGTCTGGAGATCAGAGGACATAAAGAGCCAGCCATTAGCAGAAGTCAGGCGGTGGGAGCACACACCCTTAATCTGATCACATGGCAGGCAGAGTCTCTGTGTGTCCAAGGACACAGCCAAGCGTGGTGACACACGCCTTTAATCCCAGTACCAACCATAGAGACCTGGAGGTCTGTATAGACAGGCGGCGATGAGGAAATGAGGTGGCTGGGTAAGAGCCAATGAGAAGGCAGAACAGCAAGGCAATAAAGGCGCAGGTTAGAGAGGAAGAAGCTGGTTCTCTTGAGAAGCTACGGCGTGGTGAGCTAAGGTTAGCTGGTGGCTGTTCCCATTTCTTTGATCTCTAAGGCTTTCACCCCTGTATTTGGCTCTGTGTTTCTTATTTAACAAGGCTCTTTAGAAATTCTTCTACAGAGGGGGCAGAAAAGAGTAAGAACTGGAAGATGGGGTGGGGTGGGGGGGAGTGCTGTGGAATGTTGTCTTCTGGCCATGATGTAACTATTGCACTCATTAACTCACAACAGCTATGGTTGCCTACGGGAGACCTGCACAAGTTCAAGCTAAAAATCCACCATGGTGTGGGGAGGGCTTCCCAAGTCCCCACCCCTAACCAAAGAGCTGCTGGCAGCTGCTGGCAGCTTGGAGAGGGAGAGCCGTTTTCCTTTGGGTGTGTGGTCACTAGTAGGTTGCCAAGGCTCTAACGGATGGCCACACACTCACGTGCTTATAGGTAGCATTGATTGGATGCAGTGGTGTGTGTGGGTGTGTGGTGATGGTATAATGCACATTGTAGAGAGGTCAGCGGACAAGTTGCAAGGCTTGGTTACCTCCTTTACAGGACTTGGTTATCTCTTTTTACCATGTTGGTCCCTGGGCTCAAACTTGTCAGGCTTGCCATCTTGCCAGCCGAGGCGTGAGGTTTCATAGCCCCATTTCCTGTCAGCTCTGTGGTTTCTGCCTACAGACCCAGGCTGCCTCGTGCCCTGCCGCCACGCCTTTCCCATCAGGACAGAATGTACATTCTCCTCCAATCATGAAACACCATGAACTCTTCTTCACTCAAGTTGCTTCTTGTTGGACATTTTGTTACACCAAGGAGAAAATGACTAATATGGACTCTGAGGAAAGCCATCTAAGGAATCCATGCTAGTGTGAGATAAATGGCCAACAAAATATCATTTAGAGTGCATTCCGGCCCACAGCAGCTTGCTAGCAACAAGACATTCTTCCTCAGGCAGGAAGCCAGGTCTCATGGCATCATTCTGCTCTCAGAGGCAGAGCACATAAGTTCAAGGGTTCTCAAACATTCTTGGCTGGCACCATCCTTAACACCTTGGTAATTATTTTCAGGTCGCCCCTTCTGCCTCATTTAATTTGTAAGATTCCTGTTGCCATGGCACCATCACTGAAAACACAGCCGCGCGGATACATGACCCGGCCAAGAGGAACTTAATGCAATCTAGTGTTCAGACTCAGAGACCTCCAACTTGTAGCTTCCCCAGTGATAAATATCTGATACTCCTCCCTGTCGCTCAAATCAGAAAATTTCCACTCTGTGGCTTCCTGCCTGAGTCTGGAATCTCACCTCACCTCAGAGGACTGGGGTAAGGACTTGGCTACTAGATCATTTGCCTCCAAAATGGAAATAGTAATGACTTTCCTCTATACTGTGAACCCATTTACCATCTCACAGCAGCTGTGGTTACCTGCATAAGATCTGCACAAGGTCAAGCCAGTCAACATTCCGGCATGCTAACGTCACCCTCGGTATAAACACAATGCCCCGCTGTTGTGTTTTGTTTCCGCTCACCACTCAGCACAGCTGGGGACGTCAAGATAGATGGATCCTGCAGCAGCTAGTCACATCCACAGTGGCGGGTGTGTGTGTGTGTGTGTGTGTGTGTGTGTGTGTGTGTGTGTGTGTGTAAGGGAGGGGCGCGGGGAGGAGAGTAAATGCATGCTTGTATTCAGCTCACTTTTTCTTTCATACAGTCCGGGACCCAGGCCTAGGGAATGGTGACATCCACTTTCAGTCCGAGTCTTCTCACATCAATGAGCACCACCGAGACAGCCTCCCACAGACAGGCTCAAAGCCCCACTGTCTGATCTAGACAGCCACTCACTCAGAGTCTCTTCTCCGCTGACTCCATATTATAAAAACTCAACCATCACAACACTTCACACAGTGCATAAGTGAGTCCATAAGAGTCTCCTGGTCACCCCCCCTTCCCCGCCCAGAGTTCCAGAAAGAAAATATCTGTAGCCTTACACCAGTCTCTGCAAAGGACACATTAAATATTCCAAAGCACGCCAGATATGCCTCGATCCCGCATCCTTCAAGTTGTTCTCTGCCAGGCTCAGGTGGGTCAGCAGCTTACTGTTCCTGATAGAGAAGGCAATGGCTTCACACGAGACCTCAGTGAGGTTACAATTCTCCAGCCTGTGAAGAGAAGCACACAGACAAGGGGCAGTATATATATATATATATACATACACACACATATATATATATACACATATATATACATATATGTATATATATATACACACACACATACATCTTTCTTTCTTTCTTTCTTTCTTTCTTTCTTTCTTTCCTTTCTTTCTTTCTTTTCTTTTCTTTCTTTCTTTCTTTCTTCCCTTTCTTTCTGTCTACCTGTCTTTCTTTCACATCCTGGTTGAAGTTCCCCCTCCCTCCTCTCTTCCCAGTCCCTCCCCCAACCCTCCTCTGTCCCCACCCCATAATCCACTCCTCCTCTGTTTCTATTTAGAAAAGGGCAGGTCCCCCATGAGCATCAACAAAACATGGCATATCAAGTTGCAGTAAGACTAAGCACCTCCCCATGTATTAAGGCTGGGTGAGGTGACCCAGTATGGGGAGTAGGGTCCCAGAAGCCAGTAAAAGTCAGAGACAGCCCCTGTTCCCACTGTTAGGAGTTCCACGAGAGGGCCAAGCTACACAACTGTCACACATATGCAGAGGGCCTAGGTCAGTCCCATGCAGGCTCTCTGGTTGTCAGTTCAGTCTCTGTGAGCCCCTATGAGCTCAGGTTGGTTCTATGAGTTTTCTTACGTGTCCTTGACCCCTCTGGCTCCTAAAATTGACAAGGGACGGTTTTTTTTTTTGTGTGTGTTATGCCGAGGGATGATTACTTTAACCTGAGAATTCCTTCTAGAAACAGAAGGCTTCCTATGGCTTTATCACCAGCTCTTAGATTTTTCAAGTTTTGTGGGAGAGAAGATAACAGAGTGAAGGAACAATGGGGTCAGGAAAACAGTAGGATAGAGAGGGAAACAGAGAGAAGGTTCACCAGCCAGGAGCATTGGCTGCTCTTCCGGAAGATCCAAGGTTGGTTCCCAGCACCCACATGGCAGTTCACAACCATTAACTCCAGTTCCAGGGGACCTGCTGCCTTCTTCTGACATGCATGCTGCACACAGACATATATATATGCAGGCAAACACCCATAGACATAAAATAAAACTAAAGAAATCTTTACAAGGAGAACAGCAAAAGCTACCATCTCAATGAGAAGTAACCCAGGGAAAAGACAAAATTCCAGCAGCTAGAAATGGAAGATAGTAATGATAATGTTCTGTTTCATTCATTGGATGGCGGACACACAGAGCTCACTGTAATGATATAGTCTAGGGTATTAGGTATAAGTACATACCTGTCTTAGAGTTTCTATTGCTGTGAAGAGACACCAAGACCATGGCAACTCTTACAAAGGAAAACATTTAATTGGGGCTGGCTTACAGTTCAGCGTTTAGTTCACTGTCATTATGGTGGGAAGAATGGCAGCATGCAGGCAGATGCTGTGCTGGAGAAGGAGCTGAGAGTTCTACATCTTGATCAGCAGGCATCAGGAAAAGAACTGGCTTGAGCTTCTGAGACCTCAAAGCCCATCCCCTAGAGACATACCTCTTCCAACAAAGCCACACCCATTACAACAAGGCCACACTTCCTAACAGTACCACTCCCTATGGGCCTATGGGGTCGCTTTTATTCAAACCACCACAATACCCTTGAAAGATTTATTTTTTAACTTATGCATATGTGTCTGTATGGGGGTATGTGCTCACGAGTGCAGGTGACCACACAGTCCAGAAAAGGGCATTGGATCCCCTGGAGATGGAGTTAAAGGCTGTTTTGAGTATGGGTAGCTGGGGGCTGATCTTGGGTCTTCTGCTAGAGTAGCAAGTGCTGCTAATTGCTGAGCCCTAATCCTATGTAGGTTTCTATTACTTTGATATAATTCTATGACCAAAAGCAACTTGGGGAGGGAAGGGCTTATTTCACCTTATAACCTACAGCTCATCATCCAGGCAAGTCAGGGCAGGAACTCAAAGCCGTAGCCATGGAGGAATGTTGCTTACTGGCTTGCTCTCCATGGCTTGCTCAGTCTGCTTTCTTACAGATCTCCAGGACCACCTGCTCAGGGATGAGCATAGAGGAATGGGTCCACTCACATCAATCATTAATCAAGAAAAGGCAATAGAGAATTGCCTATGGGTCAATCTGAGGAAGGCATTTTCTCAGTTAAGATCCCCTCTTCTCAGAGATGTCTAGGTTTGTGTTTGTCAAGCTGATAAAACCAACCAGCACAGCCATCTCTCCAGGATAATTATGTATCTTGTGTTCCCTCGTCACCATGGATGCTCATCTACAAATCCATACAGTCGCACCAACCGTAAGACTTACACATGCCAAATACATGTACCTTCTCCCATTATGGTGAAGTGTTTTCTCATGGAAGCCCCAGAGCTACCAAATGACAAGGATGGGAAGAGAATTTAAACTTACGCCAGTTCCCCGAGGTAACTCGTGGACAGGTGATTCACCCCAAAAATTCCTAGGAAATTCGATCTCAGTAGCAGGGTCTTCAGTTGTGTGTTCCTTTCAAGATCACCAACAAGATCAACCCAGTTTTTAGGGGTGGCCTCACAGTGCTCCAACCTAGAGATGTCACACATAGATAGCAAGCCTTACTCCCAGAGTGCATGGTACCCTCAAAGACCTCCCCACTCTATCCATATCCTTCTTCTTCTTCCAAGGAGGATAACTCGAGGAGTTATTTGTAGCTTCTCAGCCATAAACTCGAGGAGCCTCCAACCAGCCACGCTGCCAGAAGAGAGCTCTCTAACATGTTGAGTTCCCTGGGAATTGTGCAGCGAGATCCAAGGAGCCGGCTTTTGGGAGTCATCACCCATGCATGCTAGGGTAGGCTCTCAGTGGTGCCACTGATTTTGAGCTGTCCATGCTCCTGTAGGTGGCCCCTCACTTGGGCAACTGTAAGTAACTCCCAATAAACTCGTTGGTTTACTAAGCTGCACTTGGATGATATCATTATTTTGATTTATTGTCAGTTCCCCGTTATTTCCAGCATCCTCCTAGCCGGTGGGGGGTGGGGTTGGGGATTGGGCGGGATTCCACGGCCACGCCTGCACTGTCAGTAGTCAGGCAGAATGCCTAGTCACCCTAGGGCCCTGCATCTTATGTAATCTATGAGAAGCGCGGCCACTAATCTATGCACATGCGTAGCCTGGCTACATAAGCCCCTATACGCATGCGCGAGGTATCCTTACTAGCGGTTTCCACACGTTCTCCTCGCCCACCCCCACTTCCGCCCCACGTCTCTGTGGCAGGTCTGCTCACTTTCCCCCTTTCACTATTCCCTTAATAAAACTCTTAAAGTGGGTTTCGTTGCATACCCGTGGTCCATTCTCACCACTGGTAAATACACATTCCCTATCTGGGGTGAGCGGACATTGGGTCATATCTCCCCAGGATTAGTGTCCCATAGCGGTGAGGCAATGGATGAAATGTGCCGAAAGCATATTCTATGCTATGTGGAAATGTCCTTATGGAATCCAGCACCATGATTAAATATGTGCTAGTAAGAACTTAGAAACTGGAGGCTGGAGAGCTGACACGGTGGTTAAGAGCGCTGGCTGCTCTTGCAGAGGACCTGGGTTCAATTCCCAGCAACCACATGGCGGCTCACAACCATCTGTAACTGTAGTTCCAGGATCTGATGCCCTCTTCTGGCCCATAAGGGCACTGCCGGCGTGTGGTGTCCATCCATATATGGAGATAAAACATCCATACACATAAAATAAACACATCTAAACATTTTTTTAAAGAAGGAAAAACAAAAACTAAAAAATATACCAAAATAAAAATAATGAACAGCGGAGCTAACACTTGATCTAGCAATCCCATTTCCGGGCTTTATGCAAGGTAAATGTCATCAGCTTATACTGTTAAAGTTGAGTAAGATTCACAGTAGCTGGGCATAAGGAAGCCAGGCTGCCACAGAGCACCTGACCATTCATTCCGCAGACACCACCCATCCATGTCCTATCTCTACTTCCAGCCTCTGCCTTTACCTTACACCCCGCAGAAGACACTGGGGGGGCGGGGATTCCAGCACCACACGTAGGGATTTCATGGCCTCCTCTCCCAGGTTTGTGTGTCCTGCTCCCAGCTGTCTCAGAATGCTGGTTTTCAGTCCAAACACGGAATAAGTCTCCATGCAACAGATGACTCACACGCCTCAAAGTGAGGACGGAGCAGCATCCCACTACCGAGGGACTCCAGGGTCTTCCGTGTGCGTGTATGTGAGGTCAGCATGAATGCCCTCCTCACTTACGCTCCACCTTATTTTTATGAAGATTTTCTAGCCGGCCGGTGGTGGCGCACGCCTTTAATCCCAGCACTCGGGAGGCAGAGCCAGGTGGATCTCTGTGAGTTCGAGGCCAGCCTGGGCTACCAAGTGAGCTCCAGGAAAGGCGCAAAGCTACACAGAGAAACCCTGTCTCGGAAAAAAAAAAAAAAAAGATTTTCTTTTTGTTCGTGTATGAATGTGTGTGTGTGTGTGTGTGTGGATATGGGCACGCACACCAAGTGTTCACAAATCCCCAAGGAGGCCATAAGGGAGCATCAGATTCCCGGTGCAGCTAGAGTTCCTGGCAGTTTTGGGTCCTAAGAACTGAACTTCAGTCCTCTGTAAGAGCAGCAGGCACTCTTATCTGCTTCTCTCTCCAGCCCTTCTAACTTTTCTTTTTTTTGAGATGGCATCTTTCACTGAACCTAAAGTCCACCAGTTCGTGTAGACAGACTGGCCATCAGGCTCCAAGGATCTCTAGGATTACATGCACATTCCTTATTTTTAACACGAGTGCCAGGGATTTGAACTCAGGTCTCCATACTTTCCATGACAGGCAAACCACAGACAGATTTCTCTCCCCAGTCCCTACCGTTACCATTTCTGTGGTCTACTTGTTGGGATTGGAATTTGAAATGTCCTATGTAGGCTTTGTGTGTGAAATGTCCCACTCGGTCTGTGGTTGCTGATGCCATTTGGGAAGGTTATGGAACCTTTAGGTGGTAGAGCCTCACTGGGGGCAGGTTTTAAGGTTTCATACCTCAGGTCCATTTCTCGTTCTGAGCTGTGTGTGTGTGTGTGTGTGTGTGTGTGTGTGTGTGGTGCCACTGTACCTTTCCTGCATGTTGCCAAGTCTCTCCCAGTATGATGGGCTCCATCTTTCCGGAACTGTGAACTAGAAAAAGCCCTTTCTCCCTTCAGTGGCTGTTGGTCAGTGTATTTTGTCATAGCTACAGGAAAGTAAATAAATATGGACCACGGCACTCACTGTAGTCGTCGCAGCTTACACTGGGGCTTCTTCAGGGTGGTGGCGAGTATCTGCAGCACTGGGGCCTTCATGACGCTGTTAGACACAGTCAGCATTTCCAAACTGTCACTTGTTTCAAACACAGAGCAGACATCTTGCCACCAGTCGAAAAGAATCTCATCCTCTTTCACGCTAAGTGAAAGGAAGGGAAAAAAAAAAAAGAATAGGGGCCCAAGATTGACATTAAACTTAAGGAAAACTTGAGTTTGAAGTTGAAGAAGTGGCCAGGGAACCTGCAGGCCTCTCCAGCCATGGAAGCAGGTGGGCTAACTGCAGATCTTCAGCTCCCCTTCCGTGCCTCCAAAACCAGCTCCCAAGTCTTACCCACAGTCCTGTAGCAGACAGCTGCACTGGGTAGCATGCATCCTAATTGGTCTTATTAATAAAAAAAATCCAGAGTGAGATATCAGGGTGAAAGCTGAAAGATCAGAGAAGCAGAGCAGCCAGCCACTAGTTCTCACCTGTACAAAATCCTCAACGGAAAGGGAGTGAGCTCCAGTCTCCTCCCCACCTTATAGTCCTCTCTCTGCCCAGCCTTATAACTTCCTGTCTCCAACTCCCCAGTGCTGGGACTAAAGGCATGAGATCCCAAGAGCCGGGATTAAAGGTGTGTGCCACTACTGCCTGGCATCAGTGCCTAACTAGTGGTTTAGCTCTACACTCTGATCTTCAGGCAAGCTTTATTTATTAGAGCACAAACAAAATATCACCGCACTTGCCATCCTCCCAACGCCCGATTCTGAGTGTACGGAACAGAGCTTCCTCCCAACTCCCTTCTCCCCTTCATTGCTTTATCCCAGCCTCCCAGCCAAGAGGCATTCTCAGGGAACCCACAGGCCATTCTGGCCAAGCCGGTAGGCTAACTGAAAAATCTTCACCTCTCTCTCCCTTCCTCCAAGTTCAGTCTCCTAGTCTTATCCCCAGCCCTGTAGCAGACCTCCGCCTCGACCTCACCTTACTCTCTGACTCCATTTCCAGGGGACTAAGCAGATTCTGGTGTTAACACTTGCTTTCTGTAGACCCTCTCACGCTCGCCTTCCTTCCCTAACCCCATTCCTAACTGTCAGCCCCCAATACCTAGAAATATAGTCTACCCGGGCCCCCTAGTGGCCACTAATATCCCAGGAGAATTTCCAACACACATGCCACCATAGCCTCCTAACAAACAGAGAGGGCAACAGAATCCAAGAAACGAAACACCCACCCAGCAAAGACAAGAGTAGATATCGGCACCTAGAATAACAATCTTCAAAACCCAGATGCCTGGACGCCAGCATAAAATCACAAGCAGTAGCACCCAAGACGTAGCAAAGTACATCTTTACTAGAGCCCAGCAATGACACCACAGCGGGCCCTGAGTATTCTAATGTAGCCAAAGAACAAGCAAAAGACCATAAAACAGCTGGTTTGAAGATGATAGAGCTCCTTAAAGAGGAAATGAATAAATCCCTTAAAGAAGGAAGGAAATGAATAAACAGTTCAAGGCCTGAAAATAGAATCAATCAAAAACCAAACTGAGGAAAATCTACAATGAAAAATGTAGGAACTAAAACAGGAACCTCAGTGGCAAGCTTCACCTACAGAATACAAGAGATGGAAGAGAGAATCTCAGGCGTTGAAGATACGATTGAAGAAATGAATACATCAGTCAAAAGATGCTAAATCTAAAATAAATCCTGGCACAAGGCATTCAGGAAATCTGGGACACTATGAAAAGAAAAATCTATGAATAATAGGGATAGAAGAAAGAGAAGAAACCCAATCAAAGACAAAGAAAGTATTATCCAAAAATGCATAGAAGAAAAATTTCCATATCAAAAGAAAAAGATGCCTATCAAGGTGCAAGAAACATATAGAACACAGAATAGACCATACCAGAAAAGAAAGTCCCTTCGGAACATAATGGAGAAAATAAGATATTCCATGAGAAAATTAAATTTAAGCAATATCTATCTACAAATCCAGACCTATAGGAGGTGCCAGAAGGAAAACTCCAACCTAAAGAGGTTAACTACACCCAAGAAAACACAAGGAATAAATAGTCCCAGGCCAACAAATCAAAAGAAGGGAAACACACACACACACACACACACACACACACACACACACACACACACACACCAAAATAAAAACAGGAATCAACAACCATTGCTCATTGTTATCTCTCAACATCTCAATTATCTAACAAAAAGACACAGACTAACAGAATGGGTTAAGAAACATTACCCCTCCTTCTGCTGCAGCCAAGAAACACACTTTAACATCAAGGACAGACACCTCCTCAGGGTAAAAGGATGGAAAAAGACATTCCAACAAATGGACCTAAGAAGCAAGCTGGTAGCTAGATTCATGCCTTTGATCTCAGCACTTGGGAGGCAGAGGCAGGTGGATCTTTGTGAGTTCTAAGCCAGCCTGCCAGCCCAGTCTACAGAGGGTCAGGACAGTCAGAACTACACAGGGAAACGCTGTCTCAAAAAACCGAAGGAGGAGGAGGAGGGGGAGGAAGAGGAGGAGGATGAAAGAGGAACAGGAGGAGGAGGAGGAGAGGAGGGGAAGGAGGGGGAGGGGGAGGAGAAGGAGGAGGAGGAGGAGAAGAAGAAAAAGAAGAAGAAAGCTGGTGTAGCCATTTTAATAGCTGACAAAATAGACTTCAAAATAAAATTAATCAGAAGAAATAGGGAAGTACAGTATATACCCATCAAATGAAACATCCACCAAGAGGACATTGCAGGTCTTAACATCTATGCTCCAAAACATAAAGGCACCACCCTACACACACACTGTTTTCTTTCATAAAAGAAACACTACTACAGCTTAAATCATATATTGACTCTTACACACTGATAGTGGGAGACTTAAATACCACACACTCTCCAATAGACAGATCATACAGACAAAAATCCAAACAGAGAAATGTTGGAGCTAACAGACCTTTTAAACCAAGTGGACCTAACATACTGACAGAACATTTCACCAAAATTTCACACATACAAAAAATATGTTCTCCTCAGCACCTCATGGTACTTTCTCTAAAATTGACTATATACTTAATCACAAAGTAAATATCATCAGATACAAGAAAATTGAAATAACTCCTTGCATCCTATCAGACCACCATGGATTAAGGTTTTATGGCAACATCAGAAACAACAGAAAGCCTATAAACTTATGGAAACTGAATAACTCACTAATGAATGAAAAACTGATCAAACATTAATGAAGAAATAAATGAAAGACTTCCTAGAATTGAATGAAAATGAACACAACACACCCACATTTGTGGGACACAATGAAGGCAGTTCTGAGAGGCACGTTCATAGGAAAAGTACCTACATTAAAAAAACGGAGCAATCTCAGATCTCATATTAGTAACTTAACAGCACATCTGAAAGCTCTAGAACAAAAGGAAGAAACCACACCCCAAAGGAATGGACTGAAAAAATCATCAAAGTCAGGGCTGAAATCAATAAAATAGAAACAACAACAACAAAACTGAATAAAAAGAATCAATGAAACAGAGTTGGTTATTTGATTAAAATTGATAAGATTGACAAATCTCGGGTGGTCATGGTGCATGCCTTTAATCCCAGCACTTGGGAGGCACAGCCAGGCAAGTCTCTGTGAGTTTGAGGCCAGCCTGGTCTATAGAGCAAGATCCAGGACAGGAATCAAAACTACACAGAGAAACTCTGTCTCGAAAAACCAACCCCCCCAAAAAAAGATTGACAAATATTAATCCAAATTAACTAAAAGGTAGTGAAAGAATATTCAAGTTAACAAAATTAGTCATGAAAAGGGAGACATAACAACAGACACCGAGGAAATCCACAGGCTCATATGGACATATTTTAAAAAAACCTGTTAGCCACCAAATGGGAAAATCTAAAAGAAATGTATAATTTTTCAATACATACAACTTGCAAAAGTTAAATCAAGATCAGATAACAATTTAAATAGACCTATAACCCCTAGTGAAATAGAAACAGTCACTAATTATCCCAAATAAAATAAACTCAGGGCCGGATGCTTTCAGCATAGAATTCTACCAGAATTTCAAAGAAGAGTTAATGTCAATACTCGTAAAATTATTAAACAAAAGAGAAATAGAAGAAACATTGCCAAATTCATTTTATGAGGTCACAGTTATCCTGATACCCAAACCAATTAAAGACATAACAAAGAGAATTATCGACCAATTTTCCTTATGAGCATAGATGCAAAAATACTCAATAAACTACTTGAAAACTGAATCCAAGAATACATTAAAAATGTCATTCACCATGATCAAGTAGGCTTCATCTCAGAAATGCAGGGATGGTTCAACATACAAAAATCAGTCAATGTAATACACCATATAAACAAACTGAAAGAAAAAAAAAACCACATAATCATCTCATTAGGTACGGAAAAGCCTTTGACAAAACCCAACACCCCTTCATGATAAAGGTCTTGGAGCGATCAGGAATACAGGGAACATACCTAAACATAATAAAGGCAAGTTACAGCAGGCTGACTGCCAACATCAAATTAAATGGAGAGAAACTCAAAGCCATTCTACTAAAATCAGGAACAAGACAAGGCTGTCCACTCTCTCCATGACTATTCAATAGAGTATCTGAAATATTAGCTAGATCAATTAAGACAACTGAAAGAGATCAAGAGGATACAAATTGGAAAGGAAGAAGTCAAAGTATCTTTATTTGCAGATGATATGATAGTATGCATCCTAAAAATTCCAGTGATCCTAAAATTTCCAGCAGGGAACTCCTATAACTGATAAACATTTTCAGCTAAGTAGCCTGATACAAAATGAACTCACATAAGCCCTTTGACATACAAATGAAACACTGACTGAGAAAGAAATCAGGGGAACAACTTTCACATTAGCCTCAAACACTATAAATATTTGGTGGTAACTCTAACCAAGAAAGCAAAAGATCTATATGGTAAAAACTTTAAAGCACCAAAGAAAGAAATCGAAGAAGATATCAGAAGATGGAAATATCTTCCATGTTCCTGGATTGGTAGGATTAACATAGTAAAAATGGCTATCTTACCAAATGCAATCCCCATCAAAATCTCAACCTAATTCCTTACTGAACTTTAAAGGACAATTTTCAGCTTCATATGGAAACACACACACACACACACACACACACACACACACACACACACACACACACACACAAAACCCAGGATAGCTAAGACAATCCTGGATAATAAAAATACTGCAGGAGGTACCACTATCCCCAATTTCAAATTGTACAGCATGGTATTGATACAATACTGCCACAGTAGTCAAAAGAATCCAATTGAAGCTCCAGACATAAATCCACACCTATGGACATCTGAGTTTTTATAAAGAAATCAGAAATACACAATGAAAAAAAAAATGGAGATGGATCTCATACCTGACATTGCCTGGGTGACCAAGAACTAGAGACTAGATAGCCCAGAGATCTAGGGTAAAACCAAATAATACTAGTCTAAAGCAAAAAATGTAGCAATAAGAAGAGATTTTTCTATTCATTTTACATGCCAACCACAGATTCCCCTGTCCTCCCTCCTCCCACTCCCCAGCCTTCCCCCCAACCCCCCCCCATTCCCACCTCCTCCAAGGCAAGGTCTCCCATGGGGAGTCAGCAGAGCCTGGTACATTCAGCTGAGGCTTCAAAAATATGAAAGGAAAAAAAAAGATGTGAAATTCCCAAAGAATTAATAAAGAATTATGTTTTAAAAAATAATAAAATAAATTGGTTGTTAAAAAAATGTAGCAATAAAATGACTCCTAATGTCATTCTGCTATACTCATAGATCAGTGCCTTGCTCAGCCATCATCAATCAGAGAAGCTTCCTCCTGCAGCACATGGGAACAATTACAGAGACCTACAGCCAGACAATATGCAGAGAGTGAGACACCTAGGAACACTCAGCCCTGAATGGGGCATCTATCAAATTCCTCCCCTCAAGGATCAGGGAACCCTTTGGAAGAGGAGGCAGAAAGAGTGTAAGACCCAGAGAGAATGGAGGACACCAGGAAAACAAGCTCCTCTAAGTCAACATGATCAAAGCTCATATGAACTCACAGAGCAGCATGGAAAAAAAAAATCTATTTTCCATAAAAGGAAAAAGAAAAAAAATACATGGAAAGACATTTGAGGAAAAACCGCCTAAGTGGCTGGAAAGAGTGTTTCAGAGGACTTGCTGCTCTCATAAAGGACCAAGGTCCACTTCCCACCTGTTGGCTTACAACCAACTGTAACCTCAGTTCCAGAGGATCCAGTGCCCTCTTTTGGCCTCCGAGGGTACCAGGCACACACGTGGTGCCCAGACATACACCCAGGCATTTATTGTATGTATCAAATAAAACCTAAACAAAACAAAATAATAACAACAAAATGAAAACACAATTGCTCCCTTCGTTCCCTGGAGGTGAGAACCCTACAGAGAGAAGGCTACTGCCCAAGTCTGAACACTCACTGAATGCTAGAGGCGAGATCTGCTGAGCTGGGCCCCAGTTCCTTGTAGAAGTCTCTTGAGAGAGTCAGTTCTACTTTCTTCAAATCTGGACAGTGCTTAAGGCAAAAAGCAGATGCCTCGAGGTCTTCTTGGCTCTTGATTTTCAAAGAAACTTTTTGATAACCCACCAGTGAACTGATTGCAAAGTTCTCCTCCCTGGTTTCGGCCAGACAGTGGAAGAGCTGTGAGATCTCACAGCATGGATTGTTACTCAATTTGTTTATCACTTTTACGGCCTTTAATTTGTTACTGGAGAGTAACTCACACTTGAAGGATCTCAACACAATCTCAGCACACGCCTCATTTAAAAGACCAAAAAAGAAAAGCCCCATCTGAGAATCGTAGGTTTCGCTTTCTCTTGACAATTTGATCAGATCCTGGACGTCTTTGCGCTCACCCAGTGATCGTCTATGTCTCTTTCAGCATAACAGAGAACGTGAAACAAGGCACCAAAAAATTCCTGGAAGATAAACAGGGCAAACATGTAATGGTCCCCTTGGCCTTCTAGCTTTCGAAGAATGTTCACTTGAAGAAAAGCGTCTATGGTGGTCTCTGCCACCATGACATACTGAAATTCTGTCTTATCAAACACATTCTTCAGGGACCATATACCGTGGGCAGCCAGATGGCACACACCTTCCAGTTGCTTTTGGTAATCACTGCTGGAAAGTTTCTTAAATATTGTACTGAACAGGGTTGCCAGATACAAGACAAACACAGATGTGGCATTTGGGCAAGCCTTTGTGAGATCTACTGTCTCTTCCATTTGTGTCCTTAGACAATAACATACCAGCCAGCATATCACAGGGACCCGACACATGGACAAGAGGATGGCGTTTTTCATGGCAAAATCCACAGCTTCATCGCCCATCATTTCCTTTTTGAAGTACAGCCTAAAATAGTTGAGTGTTTCAGTCCTATTAAATCCTGTCAGGGTGACATGGAAGGGATTTCTGACTAAGAGTTTAACTCCTTTCCAGGAGGTCGGCCTCACCATGATCAGGAGCGTGGCTTCTGGAAGCATCCTTTTGCTTAGCAAACTGCTCAGGAGAAGAGTCCCAGGCAGCTTCTGGTTCCAGTCTTTTGTCAGACCAGCTGTCCCTGTGATGAGGGAAGATGTGAATTCCTCAAAGCCATCAAATAGGAGCAGAAGTTGATCTGGTCTGGATAAAATCTTCGACACAAGAGCCTGAGACCTAAGCCCTTGGCTCTCGATCCACTCGGAGAAACTGAGCTCTCCCACCCTGCTCAGCTCTCGGCAGTGGCAATAGAAAGCGTACTTGAATTTGTGTGCATAGAACTCATCGCGTGCCCACATTGCCATGACCTTTCTGGCCAGGGTTGTTTTTCCAATACCAGGAATTCCATGGATGATCACAGTATTAGGCTGTCTCACCTGGGGACTCCTGGGTAGAAAGAGATATGGCAAGATAGCGTTGTGTTTTTCTATCTCCATGTACAAGAAATCTTCTTGGTTTCCAGGCCAGATGGTTTTGTCCCATTCAGGGAAATTATCTTTCACCACGTGTTGTCTGTACGCCTGTATTTGATCTAGAGCCACGAAGAAACACAGAGAACACCTTCAGACTTTTTCCGAGCACCGGTTTAAAAAAAAAAGAACACAGCCACCTGAATCTACTCTAATCTTCACAAGACATTTGCATTTCCTTTGGAAGCCATCTTCCTACTCTCAAGCCCTCGAAGCAGATTATAAGTCACATAATATGGGGACACAGCCACATGGCCATTCATGACAGTGTTGTTCACAACAGTTACATTATGGAACTACCCAAGCTAGGGTCTAGTTATAGCAGGCATCTTAATCCATTCTTCCATCCCTCGGTGTCTAGAGATATCAGAAAAAGGATTGTAAGGGAAACCAAACAAATTATGCTAATGTGTAACAGACTCTCTCAATCAAACAGTACAAGGAAATGGACCCAGAGAGAACTAAGTGTCAAAGGAAAGCATCCTGCCTTACAGATGTAGTCAGACTTCCACTGTCTGTGGCTTCTGCAACATGTACCCAACCAGCTATCTGCTGGAAATACTTTTAAAGGTTGCCTTTGTGCTGAACGTGTATCTACTTTAAAAAAATCACCATTCCCAAACAATTCAATCTAATGGTGACTTTCAGGTCTGGCAAGCGGCTCAGCAGGGGCAAGTTTCATCCTGCCAAGTCTGATGACCTGAGTTTGATTCCCCAGGAGAGAACTGACGCCAGCAAACTGTCTTCTAACATCCATATGCATACTGTAGCATGTTTATGAGCGTGTGTGTGTGTGTGTGTGTGTGTGTGTGTGTGTGTGTGTGTGTGTGTCAAAATCCACAGCTTGATTGCTCATCATTTTGCTTCTGGAATACAACTTGAAATAGTTGAGTGTTTCAATCCTATTAAATCCCCCCTACCCCAATATAAATAAAAGAAAAACCTAATTACTTGCTTATAGAATTTACATTATATTAGGTACCAAATGGGACATCTAAAGCACATTCCCTTCCTCCAAGGCTCATAGATCATTGAGGAAGATGAGGCAGAAAGATTGTAAGAGCCAGAGGTAGTGAATGTCTGTCATGTTAAAGTGTTTTCTGGATCCATCAGGGCCTTTGTACTCATGAACTCACAAGAGACTGTGACTGCATGCATACGGCCTGTACAAGTTCAAGCCCGTCAAAATCTCAGCAGGGAAGAGGGAGGGGCTCATAAAAAGCCCATCCCTAGCTGAGAAGCTATTAGCAACTGCTGGCTGCGGCGGCTGTGGGAGGAGTCAGCTTTCTTCAGGTGTGGCCCTGAGAGGCTGCCTATACTCCAGTAGATGGCGCTACAGCAATGCACGTATCAGAAGCGCGAAGTGTAAAAAGGAGCACATGAGGTTAGGAGAGAAAAGGGACATGGGTTTTGGGGAGGACTGGAGGAGAGTGAATGGAAGTAGATTTGATCAAAACATACTGCGTGCGTGCATGCAGTTCTCAAGCCACGAGAAAAGAAACAATTTGCTGACGATTTGAAGTGGGAGGGAGGGATGTGTGTTAAGTTAAGTGCAAATGCTGCGTCACTGCAAAAAAGACTCAAGCATCCATGCATTTTGATGGGGATAACTACGCACTACTTTTTCTTACTAATTGCAGTTTACTTTTTTAAATCAGCCAATATGACGTTTGTCGTTCATTTGCTGGGAAACATACTCTCAAGCTGGTGCTCTTTAAATTAGCTGGGGGTAAAGTTGGCTACTCTGCAAGGGAGAGGCTGCTCAAAGCCAGTAGAAAGGCTGGCCCATCAGAGAAGGGGGAAAACATCTTTGATGATGTTTTTGGATCTCCTGTATCCAGGCAGGTTGGGGTTGGGCTTCCTGTGGTCACATGAATCCACAAACACTATTTTTGCCTGCGTTTTGATGAGTAGAAGAGACGCCACCCACCTTTATGTACAGTCTACATTGATGAGGCAACCAAACTTGTTTCAACCCATACCCCATTTTTACAAGGACCGGCACAGCTACCAGCACATACCACAGTCTTCGCTTGTCAGACTCAGGGGTGCTTTTCTTAGATTTAGATGGAAGTACGTCAGTTCCAAGGTAGGAAGGATGTCTGCAATAGATGGAAAAAATGACTATCCCATCAGAATGAACTTCCACAACAGGGTCTAATGGGCATTATAAATTGGCAGGTATGATTTAAGGTGACTGAGAAACTGAGTCTCAGAGTGGGGTCCCCATCTCTACACTTCAGACCCAAGCATATATATGTCAAGTGCTCTCCAGGACCCTTATTTTTTCTGGGGGGGAAGGACTTTTTACTCTAGCTCCATGACAGGAGATAATAAAACAGCTCAAGAATACAAACACTATGTCCTTGAGAAGAGCTGGAAGGTGAATCATCTCCAACAGAGGTTTATTGTTTATCCCAAAATATAAAAGTGTCTACAGTGGGAAATAGAAGCCTGGAATTCTGCCATGGGAAACTCATGGAGAAAAAGCACCATAATGAACTCTGGCTAACTGCCTCAACTTCTCCAGCAGTTTTCTGCTGGATGTTGTAAGCTCCTGATTAGATGACATTATCTTTATCTATTGTTATTTTTTTCTTTTGCTTGGAAGCCTCACCCAAGGGGGTTCTCTACTCTGCCAGGGACTTGTTCTCTGTCTGGAAGTCCAACTATCTGCCTTTTCATTCATTTATATTTCATAAGCACCTTTTATACAATCTAAAGGTAGTTTTAAAAAATGAGAGAGAGAGAGAGAGAGAGAGAGAGAGAGAGAGAGAGGAGAGAGAGAGAGAGAGAGAGAGAGAGAGAGAGAGAGAGAGAGAGATGGGCAAGCGTCACAGCACAAATGTGGAAGCCAGAGGACAACCTCTTGAGACTCAGGGTTCTCTCTTCTGTGGTGATATTTTGTGTATGATCTAACAAATAAAGCTTGCCTGAAGATCAGAGGGCAAAGCCAGCCATTATTTAGCCATAGAGGCCAGGCAGCAGGCAGTGGTGGCACACACACCTTTAATCCCAGCACTAGGGAGGTTGAGATGGGAAGTGACATGGCTGGGCAGAGAAAGGAACATAAAGTGGGAGGAGACAGGAGCTCAGAGTCACTTTTGGCTGAGGATTTCATAGAGGTGAGAACTAGTGGCTGGCTGCTCTGCTTCTCTGATCTTTCAGCTTTCACCTTGATATCTGACTCTGGGTTTTTATTAATAAGACCAACTAGGATTCATGCAACACTCCTCTGTGTGATTTTAGCGGCAGGGTCTCGCTCTGTATTTCTGTATCTGTGCTGTATGCTCCAGGCTAGCTGGCTCAGAAGTTATTGGCTAATTCTCCTATCTCTGTCTCCCAAATTGCTGTAAGAACACTGGGATTTCAGGTTTTGTAAATCTGAAATTCAGCTTTTATAAAAATGTGAGTTCTAGAGGTCAAACTCAAATTGTGAGTCTCACACTGCAAGTGCATTTACCACTCCCAGGCTACTGCCTAGCCCTGAAGATGGTTTTATACGATATTTTTAGTGTCCCCTGAACCAATTCCCAGCCTGGAAGATAGTTTTATACAGTTTTTTCAGTGTGCCTGTATTTTATCTACAACCTATCACATGAGTTCAGAAGTGGAATTTTCCACTTGTGACATCATGTTGGTGGCCCAAATGTTTCATAGTCTCAAAAGTCTCGTGCAGGTTGTTGTATGAATACACACACTCTGGCCAGTGGGAGGGCTTGTGGGTAAAGGTGCCTACATGATGAGAACAGAGTGCTGACCCCTGAGGGTTGTCCTTTGACTACCTATGTAGGTGATGGCATGTGTTCACTCCCACCCCCACATAACATAGAAAGTGTAATAAAATAACCCAACACACATGCATGCATTCATACACGTGCAACATATGCACATATCTATGTATATGTATGCACGGTGCATACACTGTGTATGTTTACATATGTAACGTGTACACATGTTTACAGTCATTGGTTTTTATTACTCACAGTTGCTATGTTGTATAGAATCACTGTAAACACTGTTAGTCAATACCATGGTTCACATGAGAATTTAGAGTTAGATTTATTTCTTGGGTGGTTTTTTTTTTTTGTTTGTTTGTTTTTGAGACAGGGTTCCGATATAGCCCTGGTTGTCCTGGAACTTGCTACATAGACCAGGCTGGCCCCAACCTCACAGAGAGACACCTACCTCTGATTCCCAGGTATTGGGATTAAATATGCATGCCACCACACTGAGCTTAGAAAGTTAGATTCTTGTGAGTTTCTGGTTACTGTATTTTCATCAACTGATTAAGATACAACATTGTTTTACATATATCTTACATAGATCCTAGAGGTATCTTATTCAGCATATTATTTGAATATATTTGCATAATACATTGTTTAAATATGTTCTATCAAATATATTCCATTTGATATATGTTTAGATATTGTTGATTCATTAACATTGGACTCAGACAACAGTGTTACACGTCGTGACTGACTGACTGACAGACACTTGAACACAAAAGTTTCTTCATAAGAGAGCAGTCTCCTCGGATGATTATTTAGCGCTACATTTTGAACAATAAGATCAACTAAAGCACAAAGATGTGGTATAGCCTGGACTGGAGATGACATTTGTGCACAGGACAGGGGCTTAATGCATTGCCTTGCTTGAGCTCAGCTAGGAACTGTAGGTCAGCTTGTTCTTCTGATCAGGTCTATGGATGACCCAGAATCCTTGTCTTTTGAGATAGGGTCTTGTGTATGTATCCATGACCCGAAACTTACTATGTAGCCAAAGAATACATTAAACTTCTCGTTTCCTTGTCTCTACCTCCCTAGTGCTGGGATTACAGATGTGCACCACCACATCTGGTATATGTGGTCCTAGAGATTGTGCATGCTAGGTAAGCACTCTACCAAAGGAACTACACCCTAAGTTTTCTGTGTTTTTAATCACAGACTATCTTTTACAATTAGTATCTGGTTAAGATTTTAAAAAGATGGGGGAGGAGGCGCTGGAGAGATGGCTCAGGGGTTAAGAGCACTGGCTGCTCTTCCAGAGGTCCTGAGTTCGATTCCCAGCAACTACAAGGTGACTCATGTGGTGCCCTCTTCTGGCCTGCAGGCAGAACACTGTATACATAATAAATAAATCTTAAAAAAAAAAAAACCCAAAACTTTAAAAAGATGGAATACATGGGATAAAGAGATGGTTCAATGGTTAAATATGATCTTGCAGAGGACCCGGGGGTTCAGTTCCTAGCACCCACATTGGCTCCTCACAACTGCCCGTAACACTAGGATTGGATGCCCTCTTCTGGCCTGTGAGGGCACCCCCAGGTACACATGTGCACACACAAATGAAAATTAAAAGTCTTACAAATTTACAAATGCAGTAAAACAGATCTTGCCTGGGGGTTCGATCCCTTGTGTCACCCCACTCTTCGTTTTCTTTTGCAGGTGGACGGTAAGTCACACGGTGGTCACTATTTAGTTCTTTACCACCCCCCCCCACCCCCCGCACCCATCTTGCATTCTGTATTATTACTCACCCTTTAATTCCTTCTCGACCAGGGAACAAATTCTGCTCTTGTTCATTGTGTTCAAGATTTCAAGAACCACATGCCAAGCTAGTATTCCAGGAAAAATTTCTATTAAGAGATGAACCATCTCTGCCCAGCTGGCTCTGTCCAGCTGCTCCCAGGTGATGCCGAGAGTGTCCGGCAGGAACTGCTCATCCATCAACATCTTCTTGAAGATTTGTAGCTCCGTCTTTTCTAAATAACTCATGTACACCATGACCCCATTATCATATGGGCCGGCAAGGGACTCAGGGTATGTCCAATCTCTGACTGAAGAAAGATTGCTAGATGTGGAAGGGACATCATCAAGGGGTCGGGGGTATCTTTGATCACCCTCACTCATCCTTAGGCAAGGCGAATGACACCTCTCTATTAGTGACAGATACAAACCGAACAGTTGAGAACATATAGGACCTGTGGAGACAGGACATGATCAGCGGTAGCATCCTGACTACCCTAAAGTTCAACCACAAGAATTCTACTTTAAAAAAAGAAATATTTATTATGTATACAGCATGTATGACTGCAGGCCAGAAGAGTACACCAGATCTCATCACAGGTGGTTGTGAACCACCATGTGGTTGCTGGGAATTGAACTCAGGACCTCTGGAAGAGCAGCCAGTGCTTTGAACCTCTGAGCCATCTCTCCAGCCCCCACCAGAATTCTTTTAAAGCTTCACTTTGCTTCTCACGCTGCAGGTGGAACCCAAGGCCATGTGCACACTAGACAAGCCCTCTCTTGAGCTAGCTACACTCTAAATCTTGATCCTTTATTATTTTTTAAAAATATTTATTTTTGTTTTATGTCTTCATCTGCATGTATGTGTACCAGGCATGTGAAATGCCCAAGGAGGCCAGAGGAGAGCCCCTGGAACTGGAGTTACAGGCAGTTATGAGCCTCCATGTGGGTGCTGGGGACTGAACCTACATCCTTGCAAGGGCTCCAGGCACTCTTAACGAGTGAACCACCCTCTCCAGGTCCTCATCCTTTATTCTTAATTGTGCAATGAATACCATTAACTTTTTCCCCCCAGCAAACACTTTTATTCTTATTTACTTTTTGTCAATATATATATTCATTGTATAAAGTCAATATAAACTTCATTGCGACTTTTCAGATGCATGTCTCACATGTATTGATCCTTTCAGGCCTTTTATTATCATATCTCATCTCTGTTCTTCCCAAATAATCTCCCTTCTGCTTGCACATATGAAGGTTTTAAATTTTTTAACATTAATTTTTATTTAGCACACAAAATAATGAGTTTCATCATGACCTTTGCATATCTGTATATCATTGTTCTTAGCTACTATCCAGCCAATCACCTTCTCTTGTCCCTGTGGTATGATATTTTTTTTTTAAACTTTATTTTATTTTTCTTCCTTCTTTTAACTATTTGCATGGGCTCTCTTTTTCTTTTTTTTTATTACCAACCCTGAGAACAGAAACATGGATCTGCATGTTTTAAAATCTGAGCTAAAAGTTACTTTGGAACTGGCTGGGTGGGACATGTTTTTCTGCTTCTTTTTTTCCTCTTCTTTTTTTTTTATTAATAAGAAATTTTCTATTCATTTTACATACCAACCACAGATCCCCTCTCCTCCCTCCTCCCTCCCCCACAGCCTTCCCCCCAACTCACCTCCAAGGCAAGGCATTGTATGATATTTTGTTCGTGTGCTGACAAAGTTTGCCTGGAGGTCAGAGCAGCAGAGCTAAGCCACTTAGAGACTTCTTCCCTCTATGAAATCTCAGACCAAATGGGGTGGATCCTGTCTCTAGGAATCCTCAGACTGACTGGGGCTGAGATCCCGTCTCCATCTGCCTTATATTCCCGTCTCCCTAGTGCTGGGATCAAAGGTGTGAGCCTCCATGGCCCAACACTGTTTCTCTTTTAGACTGGTTCAATCTTGTTAGCCCATGTGAGCCTTGAACTCCCGATCTTCCTGCTTTCTCCTCCCAAGTGCTAGGATTAAAGGTGTGTGTCATCACTGCCTGGCTTCTATGGTTAACTAGTGGCTAGCTCCGCCCTCTGAGCTCCAGGCAAGCTTTGTTTGTCAGAACACAAACAAAATAGCATATAACATGTCCTCCATCGGTTTTCCAGCTGCTCAATTTTCTCCCCTCCAAGAATCTTTCTACTTTAACCCCATATACGTATTTGTTTTTCCCTTGAGGCTCTTTCCATGAAGCTCTGGATGGCCTTGAATTCACAGCAATCCTCCTGCTCCAGTCTCCACAGTGCTGTGATTATAGGCACGTACCACCATTGCCTGGTTTCATATATGTCTTTAGTCCACACGGGAGAGGAAATGTGTGCTCTCTGTGGAGTTTTTATGTTTCCATTATCTTCTCCGGTTACATCCTCCTCTGCAACAATCCCCTTCCTTCTCCTATCATGGCGTCTGCAGCTATGTGTACCTCTGTCATCTGTCTATCTCCCCACCTGTTTGTCCATCCGACATCTCTACATTCATCACCTGTCACCCATGATCTATCATCTGCGCACCTATCATCTATCTCTGTCACCTCTATCAACCCAACTGTTATTTATCTACCAATTTTCTATAGTCTCTTGTCTGACATCTTTATCTAGTATTCATCTATCAACTATCTATTGAGTATATATATATCGTCTATTACCTACCTTCCATCAATCATATTTATTTATCTACATAGTGCCTACTTACCCGTCATTTATTTATTTATCATCAATCTATCATTTATTTATCTACTTATTACCTACCCATTAGCTATATATCTACCTACTTCTCTATTTACTAATCCTGTATATCTGTCATCTCTATTTCTATCATTTATTATTTATCTACCATCTATCTAGATCTATTTATCAGCTATTACCTTTTTATTATCTATGTATATCATCCATATCTAGCTGTCTTTCTATCCATTATATGAATGGCCTATCACATATTATCTATCTGTCTAGATTCTGTATATGATAGAAAATGTGGTTATTTGTGTTCCTGAGTCAGATTTTTTTCACATAGCATTCAGAACGGTTTAGACTTTCAGGCACATATAGCATTCAGAATGTTTTTGACTTTCAGCTGAGTGGTTAGAAGCAGCAGCTGAAGCCTGGCTAATGCCTAAAGGCTGAGCCTCAGAGGAGAACTAATGCTTTCCTTAACTAAGGAGGAATAGGTGTAGGGAGGTGGTGTAAAAGCTAGCCTTTCTCAAGCCTCTGCTTCCTGCTCTTTGCCTCACTCCTGGCCTGTTTGATTTTTCTTTCCTTTTTTTTTTTTTTTTTTCCCAGACAGGGTTTCACTGTGTAGCTTTGCGCCTTTCCTGGAACTCACTTTGGAGACCAGGCTGGCCTCAAACTCACAGAGATCCACCTGCCTCTGCCTCCCGAGTGCTGGGATTAAGGGCGTGTGCCACCACCACCTGGCCTGTTTGATTTTTCTTAACACATGTGCCAGTGGTTAACCTCTGAGCATGAGAGAAGACGGCCTCTTCTGGGTCTTTAGGGGTTTGCCAGCTTTGGCCAGTCTGTTGGTGCCCAGGCTCTCAGAACTGGGATTTAGGACATGATGCCAGAAACTGGGATATATGGGGAGGTCATTGGCGAGAACTCTCCAGTTCTGAGCTAGCTCTCAGGCCTATGTTTTGTATTTTCAATAGGGGCCAGCTGGGGTGGGTAAACTCCCTGTCATTCGAACAAAAAAGTTGAGACAATGAGAAAGATTTGAACACTCACCCCTGAAACGGATCAGACTTCTAGGCTCCTTCTAGCAAAACACATCTTCCCCAAAGCAGATAGAACAAACCTTTCTTGGCTCCTCCCCAACCCCTTATAGGCTCTGGGTGTCCAAGCCGATGGCATCCTCCTTTCCCATTGGCTGGGGCAGGCTCCACATCCTCTTCCACGTAGCACCGATTGGTAAGCACTTAGCATATCACACCCCCAAACCCGCCCCCGCCAAGTTAACTGTCTTCAAGGCTTGCTCTTACAGGTGCCTCCAATGTGAGGCAGGACTTCTCCCCAACCACCTACGCAGGGGAGCTCCTTGGAGAACTTCATCTACACCAGATGCACTATTTATCCTTGCAGCCATCTCGCGCTATTCTCAAGGTGTTCTTCCTTGCTCATTTGTCCTCTGCCTTTACACAAAGTATAACTGTATTGAGAGGGTTTCACAGTTCCCAGGGCTGGCGAGATGGATCCGTGGGTGAGGGCACTTGCTACCAAACCTGATGACCTGAGTTCGATCCCTGAACCAGAACACCGACTCCAGGCTGCTGTCCTTTGATGTCCCACCGCACGAACACGGAGGCACGCAGTGCCCCCTCCAAATAAATAGGACACAAAACATAATTATATGCAAATAGATTGCACTTTGTAATCCTCTCGTTTTTTTTCTAACCTTTTCTGATATACTGTTTAAATATAAGGATCAGTTGGGTGGGTGTAGATAAACGTGGTAGTCATTTGGAGAATCGTGCCTCCCCTCCCAAGAAGTTCACAAGGTGATTGACATTAAGGGTCAAAGCGGAAATATTTTATAAATCATGTAGTTTTCAGATTCTCCCACGCCCAAATTGAAAGGGATGTTAGGGTGGGTAAGAAAGGGGAGGGGAACGGATCTGGAAGGAATTAGGGAGGAGGTAATTATGATTGAAGTACATTATACAAAATTCTGAGTACTAATAAAAACGAGGAAAAAAAAAGACAGTAACATTACTCAGCCGAAATATATGAATATGTGAAATACTGAAACAAACGTGTTTCTTGGCCAGGAATGGGAAACCATGCCTATGATGCCAGAACTTGGGAGGTCGAGGCAGGGGGATCCTGAATTTTGGCCAGCCTGCCTGGGCTTCACAGCAAGACCCTATCTCAAAATAATTCTTGGGCCCGAAAGATAGCTCATTGGTAGTGCTTGCTGGACACGCCTGAAGACCTAAGTTTGATCCCCACCTAAAATCCACCTAAAAATCGCGTGTCGGACCATGCTTGTAATCCAAGAGCTGGGGAAGCAAAGATGGGTCGATCTCGGAGGGGGAGGGGGGGCGGGGCTCTCTGGCCAGGGAGCCTAGGTGAATTCCAAGCCAGTGAGATCCCGCCTCAAAACAAACGAAGACTGGCACAAGTTGAAGCCAATCGAATTTCAGCACGGTGGGTGGGGGGCGGGGCTCCGAAACCCTTGCCGCTTTAGGCAGGGCTCTTTCAGAAGCTCTTGGTGACTGATGTCTGCGGAGGGAGAGAGGCTCGTTTTTGCTTTGGGAAATGGGACTGTCGGTAGGTTGTTGTTCAGACCCTAGTGTATGGCTCCACACTTCTGCATACCTGTACGCACATGGCCAGACTAACTGGACTCCGGGATTGTTAATAACAACAACAATTTAAAAGGACACGAAGTCGGTCAGCTCAGGCACTCTCTCCGCCATTGCCGGTAGTCTATAGTGGAGTCATCTTTGTGGATTTCTGGGGACCGCTCTAGCACTCTGCTTCTTCCTATTCCCATGGGGGTCTTCATTTATCATGGTCTCTCTTTCCTTGTTCTCCCACTCTGCTCCTGATCCAGCTGGGATCTCCTGCTCCCTTAAGCTCTCTTTCCCCCCCGACCTAGGGCCTGTGCTGAGACACTTTGCTCAGCCTTGGTGCAGGGAGGAGGGGACTGGACCTGCCTCAACTGAATGTACCAGGCTAGGCTGACTCCCCAGGGGAGACCTTGCCTTGGAGGAGATGGGAATGGGGGTGGATTGGGGGAGGGGAAGGCCGGGGGTGTGTGTGGGAGGAGGGAGGACAGGGGAATCCGTGGCTGAAATGTAAAACGACTAGAAAATCTTATATAAAATAAAATTTAAAAAAAAAAAAAAAAAAAAAAAGGACACGAAGTCCTGAAGGAGCTGTTATCAATCTCTGTCATTCCATATCCTCCTAGGTGAAGCGCAACGCCTCCGATGGGCACACCACTCTGCATTCTGTGGTGTGTGTCTGCATGTATATTGGGTGTGTGTGTGTGTGGGGGGTCTGCTCTTGGAGGCCAGTGGAAGATGCTGAGTTTTCTCTCACCACTCTCCTTCATTGCCCTGAGACAGAATTTCTCTCCAAACCCGAAGTTCACTGTTTCTGCTAGGCTGGAGGGCCGGCGAGCTCCTGGTGAAGGGACTCGAGCCCACTCGAGCATGTGGCTCTGGCAGGCCTTGCCCTTCTCCCCCATTTCCTCTGCCTTGCTGAAGACCATTAGACTACATTCCTAAAGCTGGACACCAAGGTCTGTTCCCTTATTTGGTCTCTTCCTCCTCCCGAGGCTGACTACCAAGGTCCAGCTATCAAAGTATTGAAGTCCAGCAATCAAGCCCCCCTTTTGGCTACCCCAATCAACATGCCCAGTTAAAATTAAACACCTCATCCTAACACGGGGTTTCCTCTTCTACCTTTATAAACCGCCATTTGCCTATGGACCAAGTCTGTCTCCTCTCCATCCAGAGGCAGCCCTTTGTGGGGCGGGGATAAATACCTCTTCTCCCCTTCCTGTTTCCTGCGTTTGTCTCTTATTCCCTGCCCTCTGTCCCTCTGGGGCAAATAAATCTCCTTTGTGCTGAGCACTTGGTCTTGGGGGTCCTGAGCCAATACTTTTCCTTTCCTTTCACTTGGGAGGTCTTTACAGCGCTGTACACGACACCACACCCAGATTTTTATGAGAGTGCCAGGGATTTGAACTCATATTCTCTTGTTTTCATACCATGTGCTACATAAAGCATTGAGATGTCTCCCGGGCCCCTGCTCCCCTTTCCTATTGACCTCCTCTGCCTTTGGGGCATAGGGGGGTAGGAATTTGTTACAGGAGATGTGACTGTTTTGCTGCTGGGGTTGGAGTGAGTGGACACTGCAGCAGGACATCTGCCCATCCTTTCATTTCCCTCTGCCAACCTCACTCTAGCTTTGGAAGATGTATCTTGTGTGTGTGTGTGTGTGTGTGTGTAAGTGTAATGCTCACGGAAGTCAGAAGATGGTGTCAGATCCATGGAACTGGAGTTACAGGCAGTTGTGAGACCCTTAATGTGGCTGCTGGGAATCAAACCCCCTTCCTCTCTGAGTGGCTGAGTCATTTCTGCAGCCACATTTGGCTGTCTCTGTTACTGAATGGACTCTGTTTAAGTCTTTAGTTACCTTAGGGAGACTCACATATCAGAAGTTCGTGGGGGCTGTATACTGCAGTGATATGCATAATGCCGAATAGTAGAAATAATCTAACTACTCTGGAAAATAGATATGAAAATCAAGTATCTGTATTCATCTACATTCTACATGCCAGGTTAAAAAGAATAAGGGTCAATACATTAATAATACATTTTCCTCATTTATTAGTTCTTTGAATATTTTATACAATGTATTTTGATCATATTCACCTCTCCCCTGACTCCTCCCGGATCCAGCCTTCCCTTCCCCCACCGCTGTGAAGCAGTTTCCTCTAAAACCTGCCCTCTGGGAGAGAAACTTCCTCAGACCCAGGATGTGAAAGTGAGGTGAAAACAGGGTATTTTAGGGCAGGATTTTTATAAGGAAGTGAAACGAGAGAGTGTTGCTAAGAGGAGTGAAACCTCTCCACCCCAGTAGGAATTCAAGATAGGGGGTAACTCAAACTGGCTCCAAAAGTCCCTGAAACTGACCAGATTCATGAGGCCCCTCCCCAGCGAAGAGTAAACAGTAAAGACTGTGGGCCCCCCAAGCTTCAGAGATCACACCAGGCCTGTGCCCCAGAAGCTTCAGAGGTCACACCACCCCCACCCCCCAGAAGCTTTAGAGATCACACCAGCCCCCCCAAGCTTCAGAGATCACACCAGCCCCGCCCCTCCTGCGGCTTCAGAGGTCACACCAGCCCCACCCCTCCAGAGGCTTCAGAGGTCACACCAGCCCTGCCTCTCCTGCGGCTTCAGAGGTCACACCAGCCCCGCCCCTCCAGAGGCTTCAGAGGTCACACCAGCCCCGCCCCTCCTGCGGCTTCAGAGGTCACACTAGCAGTTTTAAGTACAGACCAGAAGGACTGCCTAGAAGAAATGAAGACCATCTGGCCGCCCGGAAGGGACACTCTCCAACCTGCTGAGCTGCCTGCAGGCTGTGCAGTGTGCTCCGGGGTCTCAGCTTTTGTGAGCGGTCACCGTGCTGGGGGGGGGGGTGCTTCAGTGAAGTTGCAGACTTTGAGTCATCTCTGCTCCTGGTAGGTAACCACAGTAAAACTCACTGGGTCACCAATGTTGGACTCGAGGGGCACAGACATGGTTCTATCATTGGTTCCCTATCTGGGGTGAACAGAACTTGTTCATGTCTCTCTAGGAATAGTGTCCCTCACTTTGCCACTAAACTTGATGTCTTTTTTTTTTTTTTTTGGTTTTCGAGACAGGGTTTCCCTGTGTAGCTTTGCGCCTTTCCTGGAACTCACTCTGTAGAGCAGGCTGGCCTTGAACTCACAGAGATCCGCCTGCCTCTGCCTCCTGAGTGCTGGGATTAAAGGTGTGCGTCACCACCACCCGACAAATGTGTAGCCCAGGCTGGCTTCGAACTTGTGATCCTCCTGCCTCCACCTCCTTCAGCAAATCCTACCGGCGTGAGACACCACAACCGGCGTCCTTTTTTTTTTTTTGGAATAGCTTGAAGTACAATTTGTTCTGCCCACATCATCTTGATGTTTGCCCTTCCACTGGAGTGTGGTAGCCTCACCAGTGGCCACACCCTTAAAACGGACTCTCTCCCTCAGAAGGTATTTTGCTTGAGTCAGGGTCTCACGTAGCCCAGGCTAGCCTTAAATTTCTTATGCAGTCAAGGATAACCTTGAACTCCTGAGCGGTGTGCCTCTACCTCCAGAGTACTGGGATCATGGATGTGTGACACCACACTTGGTCACACAAACATAGTTTTTGTAGGTTTATTTTGGGTGTCTGTGTATAGCCAGAGGACAACTTTTGGGAGTCAGTTTTTTCTGTCCATCCTGACAGTTTCTGGGACAGAGCTGAGGTTATCCATCCTGGTGGCAAGAATACTTACCCAATAAGTCATCTCACCAACCCCACACAAACATTTTAAAACGTCACTAAAATGGCATTATGCGTGTATATATACTTCATATTTACTTTTGCTATACACAGGTGTAGCTATATGCACACATGTATACACACAGTTAAATGTGTTTTGTTTTTTTTTTCACTCAATCCGTGCTGATAAGCACAGGCAAATAGCTACAGGGCCAGACTAACAATATTGACAACTTGAAGATGTGGTATCTTCTACATAATGGAAAAAAAAACCCCTCAATCTTTTAAGTCATTGCAAGACTTGGTTAAGTATATATGGATGATGCTGTAAGATCATCCATTTGCCTTATGACAGGGTTATTTAGGGAGATGGGAATAAGATAAGGTGTGATTTAAAAGGGCATTTGCCTTTATTTGTAGTGTTAGCTGGATGGATGATTTCTAGAAAAATGTGCTTTTCACATGCAAAAGACCCATGTAAGCTCAAATCAGACCACATGCTAGCACGCAGCAGATTTGGAGTGGGGCATGGAGCTCCACCCCGAGGGGAGTTGCTCTAACTCTTGGCTGCTGGAAGGGTCCGTGTTCTTTAAGAGTGCAGCCCCTAGCCATGCTCCAGTGAATCCGAGAATATCCAGGAACGCTTGGGTAACACTGACGGAGAGCTGGGAGATGACACAAAGTGAGGAGGAAAGAGAAGAGGGATGGATCTAGGAAGAGTCAGAGGAGGGAGGGTGAAAATGATGAAAACGCAGCGTCTGAGATCCTCAAAGAATTAATACAACTCTACAAATGTGCCTTTTAAATGTCTTCATCCAGAAAGAGAAGAGGAAAAAGTCCTAATTGGATTCCAAGTAGGACAAACAGATCCATTCAGACCAGCCTTTCTCGGGCGCTCACAGCACGACAATCATCTAAGACAGACGAGAGGTCAGAGATGGCTCAGCAGCTGAGCTCACTACTGCTCGTGGTGGTCTGAAGGATAATGGCTCCCAAGGGGAGTGGCCTTGTTGGAGGAAGTGTCACTGTGGAGGCGGGCTTTGAGGTCTCATCTATGCTCAAGCCATGTCCAGTGAGACAGACCACTTCCTGTTGCCTGCACAAGATGTGGAACTCTTAGCTTCCTCTCTAGCACCATGTCTGCCTCCATGCCACCCGATGTGCTCCCACCACCCTCATATTTTTCATAATGGGACCTGTCGAAACCTCCTGAAACTTGTGCGAGCCAACCAAACCCAAACGCAAATATTTTCTTTATAAGAGTTGCTGTGGTCATGGTGTCTCTTCACAGCAACAGAAACCCTGACTAAGACATTGCTCTTATAGAGGACATAAGTTCAGTTCCTAGCACCCATGCTGACAGCTCATAACTGTCTGTAACTCCAGTTCCAAGGGATCTGATGCCTTCTTGTGGCCTTTGCAGGAACCCACACTCGTGTATACACAACCCACACATACACAAAAGCATACACAACTAAGAAAACATGCACATTAGGAAACTAGAATACGTAGATTAAATTCAGCTCTCAGCCTGTTTTTGTAAATTTTTTTTATTGCAACACACACAAATATTTGTATAAAAGTAAAAAAAAACCCACTAAGTATGTATTAACATTTGAGACTAGAAGTCAGTAGATTTACAAAATGCCTACATTATTATTTAATGTAATATAAAACACAAAACAGCAGTTTCCACTATCTGAGTACAGTGCCTGGTCTAGGCCCTCTCCTAAAGGTTTCCAATGCACAGCCAATTAAAATTTCTCCAACAACTCTCTGGGGTACCATTATTGCCTATATAACCATCACGGCTCTAGTAATCCACCAACATGCAAATCTCATTTTAAGAGACCGCCAAAGCATTTAAAGGTAAAACACTTTATATGGGGTGCTTAACGTTATCAATGTGGGGAAAATGTCATTATACGGTAGTAATTTTTAGCATGTAGGTCTTTGATTGTCCCGCAAACAAAAAGCCACATTTATCTTACGAAACGTCTGGATGGGGGGGCGGGGGAGGCAAAGAAATCCTATCTCATTGGAATGTTAGTGATCTGTTCATTTTTGCATACAAGTGGGCCAAAAGAAGGACCCTACTCCTGGAGGTTGTTGGGGTCAGACTACACTCCTATTTCTTGCACTGGAACGTCCACTCTTGTTTTCTGCTCCAGCTTATATACTGCTTAGGATGGTCAAGTAGGGATTTTTCTCCTCCTCGGCAATCAGAAACTCCTGGGTTTCCTTATCATAGTCAGTGATTCGCAGCCTAGAAAGACATACAAACAGAAAGCCCGAATTAATTCACTCTTCAGCTTTATAAGTTTTCTTATTTATGTGTATGTGTGTGACCCTGTATGAGTTTATGCGCACCACGTGGGTGCAGGGACCTGCAGAGGTCAGGAGAGGTCACTGGATCCTCTGGAACAAGGGTTACAGCAGTTGTGAGTTGCCATGGCGGGTGCTGGGGACTGAAGTTGAGACCTCTCTGTAAGAGCAGCAAAAGCTCTGAACTGAAAAGCCGTTTCTCCGGCTCCATCACACTTCCTTTTTGTGCTTTCCAACACTTCCTTTTCCCTCCATAAGTTTTGTTTGCCAAGGTCAAGTTCGGGAGACCCCGACGTTGCCTCCAAGTGGGGAGACATATCCACGCTATCCTAATTCTTCCACTAAAAACTGATTTGGGGACTGGAGAGGTGGCTCAGTGGTCAAGAGCACTGGTTGCTCTTGCAGAGGACCTGGGTTCAGTTCCCAGCATGGCAGCTCACAACCATCTGTAACTCCATTTCCAGGGGGATCTGACACCATCTTCTAGCCTACAAGGCTACTGCATGCATGTGGCACTCAGATATACATTCAGGCAAAACATCCATACACATAAAAATAAACACAAAGGAAAAAAATTTTAATTGACTTGGTATTTGGGTGTGCGCGCATGCCTGCCAGAGGTCAATGTCAGGGGTCCTCAGTTATTGTATCTTTTTGAGACGGGGTCTCTCATTGAATTTGCCATTCATGAACTGACTGGCAGCAAACTTTAGAACCAATTCCCCCCCCGCATCTGTACCCTTGTTCCTAGCACTATGGTTACAGACACATGAGACCACAATCAACTAAAAAGTTAATTGCTAGAATCTTAGATGGTCTTTTAATAAAAAATCCAGAGCCAGATATCAGGGTGAAAGCTGAAAATCAGAGAAGCAGAGCAGCCAGCCACTAGTTCTCACCTCTATGAAATCCTCAGGCTAAAGAGAGAGAGCTCCTGTCTTCTCACACCTTATATACCTTTCTCTGCCCTGCCATATCACTTCCTGGGATTAAAAGTGTGTGTGCTTCCTAAGCAAAGGCATGAGATCTCAAGTGCTGGGATTAAGGGTGCGGGCCACCACTGCCTGACCTCCATGTTTAATCTAATAGATGGCTCTGTCCTCTGATCCTCATGCAGTTTATTAGGGCACACAATGTATCACCGCAAGATCCACACCCGGGTCCTCACACTTCTGCTGCATGCATGTTACCTGGCTGAGCTTCCCTTCACATCTCTTACTTTGGCCACTCCGGTGGTCTGAATTCTGCAACCCAACTGGAGTCTATTACAACTTGATGTCAACACCCAGAACAGTGGGTGGTGTAGGAAGCAATGATCTCATCTGAGCCTTAGGGTTTTGGATAGAAAACATGGAAAAAGGGCTTGAGAGTTTTGTTTTTTCCTTCAAGCCCCAAACGATGCTTTCCAAGATCTATCGAGTGTCTGGTCTTAGCCCTCTGGCTAACTTTCTCATGCATGTGTACATACACACACACACACACACCCTGGTTCCGGCCTCCGTTTCAGTTCTGTATTAATTACTTTTCTATTATTGTAATAAAACGCCATGACCAAGGCAAGACTTACAGCGGGAAGAATCAGTTTGGGCTTACAGTTCCAGAGGGTAAGAGTCCATCACCACTGTGCCAGGGACGGTGGCAGCAGGCGCAGCCGGCTGACGCTGCTCTTGAGCCACGGGCACGAAGCAGAGAAAGCACACTAGGGATGCTAGGAAGCTTTGCCAGCTCTGAGCCCGGCCCAGTGACATACTTCCTCAAGCAAGGCCACACCTCCTACACCTACCCAAAGAGCACTCTCAACTGGGGACCACGTGTTCGCACATCTGAACCTACGGGAGACATTTTCGCTCAAAGCATCACATGTACATTTTTATGTTTCAAGTAGGTCTTTTATAGGAAGGACCCATGTTCCTAGGGCATAGATTCACTGCAGCACAAGTCTCTCTGAGACTTTCCATGGCGCTGCAGGAGGGCAAGAAACAACAACAAGAACAACAACAACAACAACAACAACAACAACAACAACAAGAGCAGCAGAACCTTGCCTGGTTCTGTAATATTTACCACCTTATCTGACATCTGTCCAGTTTTGAACTTCTCATGTCAAATAACGACTCCTACTTTGCAGATCAAAGCCTGCAACGGGTACAGCATAAACATGGTGGAGCTGGAATGCAGCGCAGGGCTGGATGGCTCAGAAAATGACAGACAACTCACCTCTTTCTACCTCATTAGGCACCCACTCCAGCTTGGTACCCTTCTCAACCTCTAGCCAAAACCAAATAAAGAATCTTGTAGGCACACAACATTTCCAGGGAGTGGAGGGGGGGATTTGCAAGAGCAAATCTTCAGGAAGTGAGCTTGTATCTTCACGGGAGAGACAGCTGAAGTATAAACATTTTTTTTTTTTGAGACAGGGTTTCTCTGTGTAGTCCTGGCTGTCCTGGAACTCACTCTGTAGACCAGGCTAGCCTCAAACTCAGAGACCCACCTGCCTCTGCCTCCCGAGTGTGGGGATTAAAGGCATGTGCCACCGCCCAGCTGAGTTATAAACATTTTAACCCAACATCTGGCAGGCATATTCCACCTGCAGGCCATGGGCCACATGCAGCCGGGGGCAGCTATGAAAAGGTCTAGCACAAAATTATAAATTTACACAAAACGGTAAGGTTTGGTTTTTTTTTTTTGCACACCAATTGTACAGGCTTTGAGTGTGAACTGTATATGTGTGGCCATGTGGCGATGTCAGGTTGGACACCTCAGAAGGTTTTGATTTTTCTAGAAAAGAGTGGCCTAACAAAGTACCTAAAATGAGCCCGATCTTGGGGTCTGGGGAGATAGCTCTCCCAGAAGAGTGTCTGCCACACACGCCTGAAGACCCGAGGTTGATCCCCAACACCCACATAAAAAGCTGGGACAGTGGCACATGCCTGTGGTCCAAGAACCAAGGAGGCAGAGACTGGCAGATTCTAACAGAACTGGTTAGCCGCAGGTTCCAGTGAGAGATCCCATCACAAAAAATAACTGAGCTGGATGGCATCTGATGGTGGATGGCATCAGAGGGTGTCCTCTAGTCTCTACCTTCTCCTGTACACAATCCTCCCACGCATGTAGCCTGGAGTCACCTATACACTTTCCAAGAGTTACTTTAACCTAGATAGGTTTGAAGACCATGGTGGGGAGGGGAGAGGGGATGAATCACAAAGATAAATGCTGAGGATTATAAAGATAATATATAATACATACCATATTTATGAGTATCTTATGCTGATATAAAGTGGTCTGAATATACTTATTTGATAAATATGTTTATATGCCATATAGTCACATGACAAGTGTATAATATAAAGCTTTATCTACAAGTGGATCGCTCTAGCTCACTTAGCCTGTCTTAAATGTTCTCAGAGCACCCCCATTAGTCTCTTGTTTGGCCTGGAACTCACCAATTTATCTAGATTGGCTGGCCACTGAGCATGAAGGATCCCCCTTCCTGTTTCTACCTCTCCAGCAGACTGGCTGGTTGGCCACTGAGCATGAAGGACCTTCCTTCCTGTTTCTACCTCTCCAGCAGACTGGCTGGCTGGCTACTGAGCATGAAGGACCCTCCTTCCTGTTTCTACCTCTCTAGTAGACTGGCTGGCCACTAAGCATGAAGGACCCTCCTTCCTGTTTCTACCTCTCCAGTAGACTGGCTGGCCACTGAGCATGAAGGACCCTCCTTCCTGTTTCTACCTCTCCAGTACTGTGATTACAAGCGCAAAACCCATGGTGTTTTTTCACGTAGTTTTTGGGGGACCAAACTCTGGTCCTCACGCCCGTGTGGCAAGCACTCTATGGACGGAGCCATCTCCCCAGTCCTGATTTCTATCTTCAATTAATATGTTATGTCATTAGCTGCACATCTCAGCTCTCGGTTAATCCCTCCGTAGGCCTAAGGGCTCTTCCCATCGGGGAGAAGAGAGGCCGCTCACCCGAGCACATGCAGGGTACAGTTGTGCTCTTTCAGAGCCTCGCACAGCAGAGTCAAGCCACTGCGGTCCAAGGCATTCTGCAGCAGGTTGACCCCCCACAGGGCCTTATTCTGGGTAAAAGTAGAAGCGAGGTCTTCACAACAGGCACTGGTTAGCTCACAGGCTTCCAACCTGCAACAAAAGAACAGTTCCACGTTAATGGGTGAGCAGCGACTTGGCCATTTAGCCTACACTCACACCACAGCCTCTAAGGACAGTCTCTAAAAGCCCAGTGTTCATGACATCACATCCCCTTCTCTGGCAGATGTGACCACAGCTGCCCATTCTCTGTACCCGTGCCTGTGGTGAAACGAACTAGCCCGTTCCACTAATAGTCTGCTGTCCCAGCCCTTGAACCTGGGGTGAAACTGTACCTGGCACTAGGTAATACCTGGCTCCGAGCCTACACCTCAGACATCTTGATTCCTTTTGATCTGAACCCCTGAAGATTCATTTTGCTATAAACTAAACTATGTCCCCTCAACATCTGTACATCAAAGTTCTAATCCCCAGAGCCTCATGGGACTGGATTGTGAGACAGGGTCTCTACAGAGGAAACTGAGTTATAATGAAGACAACAAGGTGAGATCTAATCTTGTATAACTGTGAAGACACAGGGAGAAGACAGCCACTTTCAGGCCGATGAGAAGAGCCTTGGAGGTACTCCCCATCTTAGCCCTCTAAAGGAACCCTGCTGACAGAACAGCGTGATCTCACTTCTAGCCTCTACACTGCATCTATCAATAAATCTCTGCCATAAGAGCCATCCAATCTATGTTTGTCAGGGCAGCCAAAGCAGTCGCCACATCAGTTAGTCCAGACAAATAAGTCAATGAGATGTGGGCTAGTCACACCTGTCATCTCCAGTGGACATCCATCCATGCATCCATCCAACCATCTTTGTACACATCTATCATCCATATATGCACCCTTCCATGTAATAGCTATCTATCTTATACATGCCTCAACTCATGAATACTAAACATCTATGCCTGCAACCATTAATCATCCATCCATCCACCACCCACCCACCCATCCATCCATCTATCCATCCATCCATCCACCCACCCACCCATGTATCTATACATTCATTCAAAAATCTATACACTCATCCAACCAAATGTTCAGTCATCCATGCATTCATGCACTCATCCAATAATCTATACACTCCTCCAACCAAATATGCATCCATCCATGTAATAACCATCCATCCCATGCATGCAACCATCCATCATCCACCCATCTACGGCATTCATTCATCCATCCATCTTGGCATCTATCCGTGTATCCCTGCATCTACCTATCCATCTATGCATCCATGCATGCACCATCCACCTCTCCTGCCTCTATTCCCAACAGTGAGGTTGCCCCATATTACAGCCCCCCTGGATGATCAAGTTTTACAGGTATGCCCAGTGGAGATAAATCATACCTGGCTTGACTAGCAATGAGCCAGCATTACAGGCCCACCACTTCCGGTCTTGTGGTTTCGGAGTGGCTTATTAACACAACCAGTGCTACCTGCTACACTGTCCCTGTGGAGTTCTGGTATCTCTTTCTGCACATTAATCTCCCACCTTTGTCACCCGTAGGGACACAGCCATGACCTCGGTGACCCACCCGAGATTCTCTAAGCGACAGTTGGGCTGTTTGATAGCATCGCACAGAATCTTCACCCCAGTGTCTTCGATCTTGTTGTGGGAAAGCTGCAGACATCTCAGGTTCTGGTTGCTGCTGAGGACGTCAGCCAGGTGCTGGCAGCCGCTAGAGGTGATGAGACAACACCTCAAACTGCAAGGGAAAGATCACAACACAGTGGTTACCCCTGGCCCAAAGAGGAAGCATTCCACGAGACTCAGTGATGCCGGAGACTGCGGACAGGACCGAGCCTTTCAGATGACGCCATCTTCTCAGTGGTCCACAGAAGACAACGAGCTAAACCAGGCACACCGAGATGTTAAGGATGGTGAAGCAGGTCCAACACAGTACAGTGTAACAAAGTTAAAACGGGACGGGGAGATGGCTCAGAGGCTGAGAGCACACTGCTCTTGCAGAGGACCCAGGTTTGGTTGCCAGAACCCATGTCAGGCAGCTCACAGCCACCTTCAACTCCAGTTCCAGGGGATCTGATTCTCTCTTCCAGCCTCCTCGGGTACCTGCAGGCACGCGGTGCATGCACATACACTGAGGAGCGCGCGCGCGTGCGCGCACACACACACATACACACACACACACACACACACACACACACTATGAGGTAAGTAGGTATTTTTAAATGTTGGAACAATATCCTATTAAATAATACTTTTGAGCAACGGTGGACTAGGGGTGACCCATATGAAAATGGAGTGGGGACACTGACTATGGGTGACCCGAACCATGGCTAAGGCAAGATTGGGAGGGCTACTCTGCCACTTTCACGGTTTCTACACTTCGCATCAAGGGACGAAAGACAGTGTGGTGTTACCTCCTCCGCCACCCACACGGAAGGGCAGATGGCTGGGAACACTTGTTGAAGTCTGCTCTTTTCCTGAACTATCATATATCCACCTGCTTTTTATGAGCACCAGTGGACGAGGCTGTTTCTGAGGAGCCCATTTCTGATTTACCAAATACCTGTGTGAATCTAACACTGCTTGTGTGTGTGCCTGCCACATGTCAGGAGGTGCCCTCGGCGGCCAGAGGAGACATTCAGATCTCCCGGAGCTGGAGTTACAGATGGTCGTGAACCACTGACTTAGGTGGTGGGAACCAAACTCAGATATTCTTCAAGAGAAGAAGTGTTCTGAAGTGCTGAGCCGTCTCCCCAGCTCCGCGTACAACTAACCTGTGAAAGTATTTCAAGTGACGCTTTCTACCTCCTATTCTTAAGGTGTTTGTATTTTTGGCTTTTTGAAAGTACCATATGCTTTTTATTTACCCTTTTTTATTTATCTGCTTTTTTTTTTTTGGGATGGGGGTGGGGTAGGGTCTCATTCTGGCCCAGGTTGGCCTTCATTCCCAGAGAGACTGCTAAGACCATCTCCCAAGTGCTGGGGTTACAGCTGTAGTTAGTGGTTGTGAGCCAGCCACCTGACATTCCATGACATGCCACTGGAGAAAAACGATTTTCCCTCTCCCCACCAACTTTTAGTTACACATTCAGTATTTTCAGAACCTCAAGTGGTTTATACTTTTAAAAATACTTTTTCTTCCTACTTTATAATGCTGGGAAAATCGTAAGATACTTTTAATGTTTTTAAAATATATTATTTCTGACATTTTCAGTGGTTTTTAGTTTCTAAAAATAGCCAAAGCCATTATTAGAGGGGGGAAAAAAAACACATTGTGTTTTCATTCTGTTCCTTAATCCCTTCTAGGGAGGATAAAAATGTCGTGACTCTGAGGTTTCACAACAGATGGCGTAAAATTGTTCTCCCAAGTCCCAGACATCTGGATTTCTCACAGAAAGTCATTTGATCGTGAAATACTAATCTACTGGGCACGGGCAAAACAACAACCACACTAAACAGACGCCTCCCAACTTTATAATCTGCAATTAAGAGTCTTGTCATTTCTCTTCCCACTGTTAATTTTCCTCTAAGTAGAATTTTCATGCACATTAACTAATCCACACACCTGTTTTTTTTGTTTTTTTTTTTCCAAGACAGGGTTTCTCTGTGTAGCTTTGGAGCCTTTCCTGGAACTCACTTGGTAGCCCAGGCTGGCCTCAAACTCACAGAGATCCGCCTGCCTCTGCCTCCCGAGTGCTGGGATTAAAGGTGTGCGCCACCGCCGCCTGGCTTTGTTTGTTTGGTTTTTTTTACACAGGGTTTCTTTGTGTAGTTTTGGTGCCTGTCCTGGATCTTGCCTCAAACTCAGAGATCCGCCTGGCTCTGCCTCTCCAGTGCTGGGATTAAAGGTGTGGAGAGATGGCTCAGAGGTTAAGAGCACTGACTGTTCTTGCAGAGGTCCTGAGTTCAATTCCCAGCACCCACATGGTGGCTCACAACCACCCGTAATGAGATCTGGTGCCCTCTTCTGGCCTGCAGTCATACATGCTGTATACATAATAAATAAATCTTAAAAAAAAAAAAAGGTGTGCGCCACCGCCGCCCGGCCACACACGTGTTTGGACCCTCTTCTATGTCTTACTCTTTCTTGGGGTTTGAAATGTCTCCCTGCAGGATCCTATGTTTCAACACTTGCCCCACATGGGAGCACTGTTTTGGGAGGTTGCGGTCCCTCTGGAATACTGGGGTCCCACAGGCAGACGCGGGCCACTGGGTGTGGGCTTAAGGGTTCTGTCCTTACCCCCACTTTTGGTCCCACTCTCGGATTCCTGATGCACAAAGATGTGAAGAATTTTTACGCACACTCCCACCACGAGGCCACTCTACCATGCTTTTTCTCCACCAGGAGAGACTAGAGCATTCTATACCATAACCTACAATGAACCCTGACTCCCATAGGTCCCTTCTGCCAGGTATTCATCACCTACAATGAGAAAAATCACAAATACACCCTTCTATATCCAGAACTTAGGGTCCGGTTTTTCATGTGATGACATCCACCCCAACATCTTAACCATCTCTTGTACCTAAGTCACCATTCCTTTCTCTCAGCCCCTTGTGTCTATATTCTGAGTGGCTGCCCGTCACACACCAGAACAGTGACACAGAGGTCAAGGTCAGATCTGTCCCGGGAAAGGCTCATCGGGAAGCTGAGATGGGCCATTGTAACCTCCCTACTCTTAGGCATAGATGTCAGGATTCCTAGACAGGATCTCCACTGCCAAGCTCGAAGGAACCTACCAGAGCGACTTCAGGACACTGTCCGGGAGACTCAGAGCCTCACAGAGAATCTTCAGTCCTTCGTCCTTCAGGTCGTTGGTGCCGATGTCTAGGTGACTCAGGGTTTTGTTCCGCCTAAGAACGTCAGAAAGGTAATCCCAACACTGCTCACTGAGGGAGCAGTTGGCCAACCTGTGGGAGGGGAAGATGGGCACATGATGGGGCGGGGGATGTAACATTTCCACAACTTTACACACAGTAACAAAATATTCAAGCAAGACAAGGAATGTCTGGCTTATCGTTTCTTCTGACACACATTAGATCTAGTATTGAAGTGGAGTAAAATTCATTGAAAATGCTTATGTTTGGAAGACCTTCCCTGATGTTAATCTAAATCCTTTGTTAACAATGCCTCAATCACCTGGCTTTAATGATACTTTTTATGGCTATATGATTATTGTAATATAGGCAACCACATCCATGTTGTCTTATATAATAAAATGAAAAATATGCAAATATGTTTTAGTTTCATGTCTGTTGCTGTGACAAAAATATCCTTACAAAAAGCAACTTTGGGGACAGGGGTTTTATTTTAACTCAGTATTCCAGATTGCAGTTCCTTATTATGGGAAGTCGAGGGGGGCAGGATCTTGGAACAGCTGGTCACACCACATCCAGAGTCAAGGCCAGAGAGAACTAATACATGCATGCCGACTGCTCAGCTCAAGTTTCCCACTCTTAGGTAATCCAGGACCTAATCCCAGGGAATGGTGCCACCCATAGTGGGCTGTGTCTTCCCACATCAATGAACATAATCAAGACAATCCTTCACAGACAAGCTCATGGGCCCACCTGATCTACACAATCCTTCACTGAGACTCAGGTGAGTCTACATTGTGCCAAGTTGACCGTTTAACACTATCCCAGTATGAAATATACAGGAATATACAATATGAAAATTTTTAATCACTTGGTCTCCTCCAAGGCACCAACCCATCTGTCTTTCCCCTCTGTATTCTAAAGACCCTAATCTTCTTCCATGTTAGCGTAACCACTTACTCTATCCACAATGACAGGAGAAGACCATTCAGTACGAAATGAGGTCAGGGGGCTCGCAGGCATTCTCCTGACTGTCCCAGCTTACAGCCCACACTGCACGCCAGAAACAAGTTATTGACACAGGTCTATGTGTCTGTTTTAGACACTGTAGTCTGATCCAGCATCTTTTGAAGCTTAGTAATCAATCCTTTGGTATCTATGGGTAGCAGGGGTGTGTATGGGGGGGGGAGCAGGGGGGCAGATTCACTGTGGATGCAAAATTAACACAGGTGCTCAGGAGCTGTGTGTACAATGGTTCAGTGTGTGTCCAGAACCTGTCCACACTCTCCTGTACACTAGCTCCAACCTCCTCCTGACTTCTTATAACATGCAATGCAATTTAAACGCCAACTCACTGCTGTGCCACATCGGTTAGGGAATAACTAGAAAAATAAATCGGCAGCTGTTCAGTTCAAAGCCAATTAAAAAATTTAAGTATTGTTGTGTGTATGTGTCTATGATGTGTGCGGGTGCGTACCACAGTATAGAGAACAGCTTTACGGAGTTGATTCTTTCCTCCCACCTTTACGGAGGCTGTTTCGAAGGTCGACCTTGAACTTGCAACCCTCCTGTCTCAGCCTCTTGAGCAGCTGGAACTAGAGGGATGTGCCACGGAGCCTGCTGTGTGTGTTTTAAAGATTTTATTTTTAATTATGTGTATTCATGTGTGTCATGAGTGGGTGTGTGTGTGTGTATGAGTGAGGGTACCCACGGAAGCCAGCAGAGGTTGACTCCTCAGGCCTAGAGCTACAAGCAGCTGTGAAGGTTGCCTGACCTGGGTGCTAGGAAACAAATGGGTCCCCCGCAAGAGCAGTGTGTGTGTGTGTGTGTGTGTGTGTGTGTGTGTGTGTGTGTGTGTGTGTGTGCACGTGCGTGTGTTCTTAACCACCGAGGCACCTCTCCAAACCCCTCAGCTTGTCTGTGATTCTTAGGTTTAGGCTTTGAAATTTCTGCTCTGGGCTCTTTCGATGAGCAAATATCAGAACTAATTAGTCTCTCTGTGTGGTGTGTGACAGGATGCCTCAGTCACCGGACAGGATTCCTACCAATACCCCACTCTGGTACGTGGGTAAGCACAGAAAGGGATGACAGTTCAAGGAAAGAATGTGGAACTGTCCAAGCACCCCATGGCTGCATCCTATGCCCAAGGTACAGTCTTAGCCCATTATAGATGCCAACACACCTCCCTCCACCCCTATGAAGACTCACAGATAGCCACACAGATGCCCCTTTCCCCACAGGAGACTGACTGTCCTCTGCCGGTTTGGAATAAACAGTCTAGTCTGTCTCTTTTCCTACTGTCTGTCTTGCTGATGCGGCCTCAGAAATCTAGCAGTGTGTATTGTGCTGTATGTGCGCCCCTGTGGAGGGGGCCAGAGGCTGCCGATGAGTGTCTTCCTCAGTGGCTCCCTGCCTCGTTCTGAGACCTGAGCTCACCAATGTGGCCCCTCCTTGAGCGTTAGGACCCACCTATCTTCGCCCCTCGGCTCCCTCCGGGGTTACAGATAGTGTACCGCTGCTATCATGCACCTCGGTGAGCACGCTCACCCACCTACGCTCACCCACCGAGCCGGCTCCCCTGCCAGCCACAGTTCTCCACAACGTCCCTCCCGCCACGGCCACTTACACTAAGTCCTTCAGAACACAGTCCGGGTGGCACAGAGCCTTGCACACCGAGTATATCCCTTTGTCCAGGTTGTTGGATGCGATGTTAAGATGCCTCAGTGTCTTGCTGCTGATCAGGATGGAGGCAAAGATCCTGCAGTCATCGGGCGAAAGCTCACAGGCTGCCACCCTGTGGGGGAGGTTGGGGGGAGAAAGAAGAATGTCATATTCTTCTCTGGCTTCACAACATTTTTCCTGGCTATCCCCGTGAAGGTTTGGGACCTCGCAGAACTTGACACTGTTCTTAAAAAAAAAATAAATGTATCTTTAAGTGTGTAAGTGTTTGCCTGCATGCATGTATGCACATCACATGTGTGCCTGGTACCTATGGAGGCCAGAAGGGGGCATCATTACCACTAGAACTAGAATTTATAGGTGGTTGTAAGCCATTCAGTGCGGGTGCTGGGACTTAAACCTGGGTCCTCTGCATGAGCAGTAAGTGCTCTTAACTGCTGAGCCATCTTTCCAGGCCAGTTTCTTTTTTTTTTAAATTAGATTTATTTATTGAAGTGTGTGTGTGTGTGTGTGTGTGTGTGTGTGTGTGTGTGTGTGTGTTACCAGCTGTAATGTACACTAGACTGGTAAATTGTGATGTGCTGTTTAAGTTGTTGAAACTGGACTCTGGGAGTGAGGGGGTTTTCCTGCCCCAGACTCCAGCATGTTTATTGCAAATGTCCCCTAAGACTCCTTGTCCAGGGAGGGGCTGGCCCCTCTGGGTCTGTAACAGGGACAGGAGAGCACTCATGGTGTGAAAACACTGTGTTCCTGGGAAGGTACGCCAGTGTCAACAAGGTTACTACTGTTTACTGTTTAATGCCAGTGGCCTGCAGTGGGAAAGGAGGGTGGGAAGGGGGAGGGACTCATGGGTGGAGAGAACACTCTACTCTGCCTAGAACTCTCTCTCCATGGGCAACTCCTACGGGGCTGTTTCAAGGCTTCATTTCTGCTGGACGAGTGTAAGCACCTGTCTCGCTCATGTTATTTTTGTACATTATCTATCTTCTATCATTTGTTCTTTTACTTGGGGGCCCTACAGGAATTCCCTCTGACTGCTTCAGTGAGGTTTCCCCAGTCAGTTTCCGCTGGATGTTTGTTGGTCCCCATTGGATGCTATCTTTAGTTTTCTCTCTCACTGGGCTAGCCTTGTCTCTGATAGACATGCTGGTGCCTGATCTGACGATAATTTGCTAGTTTTCTGTGCCTTCTTTCTGCTGCTTGCTACTGATTTTTGCTTTAGTTTTTCGTGCTATATACTCAATAGACTCAATTATTCAAAAGCAGAAGCATGACTACCATAGAATCATACAGAACACCAGTTCTGTATCCAGGGCAGAAAAAAATAGGCCAAGGACTGCACATATCAGGAACTGTACTCCTCCATATTCATCCCCACCCCCTTTTCTGTCACTAGCCCCAAACAAGGAACCATTGTCCTCACCTCTAATACCACACAGTCTTGTCCATCTTTGAATGTTATATGTGAACCACACGATATGCTTCTGAATCCAATTCACCCCACATCAGTACCTGAGACCCATCTAGATCTGATCAATAGCCATGGAGTTTCTCATCTAGCTTCCTGCCGGTCAGAATGTCAACTTTTCAAGTATGAACACCTGCCATGCATGATTCTGCATGGCATCTTCCAGCAAATGGAGTCACGGCAACCATCCAACGTACACTTAGCAATGAGCGTTCTGAGTTTTAAGGCATGTCAGAATCCACGGAAGCTGGACAGAGGCAACAGTTTCCTAAGTGGCTGTAGCTATCTAGAAATCAACTTTCACATTCCATAATCAGTTTAATTAAAAAAAAGGTTTAAAAGTAGACTTATGCATTTATTTCACGTGTGTTTTGCCTGCATGTGTCTGTGCGCCACATGCATTACCTGGTGCCTGCAGAGGTCAGAAGAAGGCATCAGATTCCCTGGAACTAGAGCTACAGATGGCTGGGAGCCACCATGTGGGTGCAGAGAATTGAACTCGGTCGGGTCTTCTGGGAGAGCAACAAGTGCTCCTAACAGCCCAGGGTTTTAATTTTTTAAAAATGACATTTACTAATTTATATGCATGTGGAGCCAAAGAGGACAACCTGTGGAAGTCGGTTCTTTCCTTTCTCCACGTGGGTCCTGGGGACAGAACCCAGGTTGTAAGGTTGGCAGCAGGTGCCTTAACCCACTGATCCATCTCACCAGCTAGTGTCGTCAGTTTTTAAGGTGACGGAGTTTGCACATGAACGGTAGAAAAACAGGGCCGGTTGTGGTGGTGCATGCTGGTAGAATTTGCTGAAGGAGAGGAGGCAGGAGGATCACGAGTTTGAGGCCAGCCTGGACTACACATTTTAGTCGGGTGGTGGTGGCCCATGCCTTAAATCCCAGCATTCAGGAAGCAGAGCCAGGCGGATCTCTGTGAGTTCAAGGCCAACCTGGTCTACAGAGTGAGTTCCAGGACAGCTAGGACTGTTACACAGAGAAACCCTGTCTCAAGCAACAACAAAACAAAACTGTAGTCCTCCTGTGGTTTTGATTGTCAGCTTGACACAATCTACAGTCACCTAGAAAGGGAGTCTCAATGAGGGAATTCTCTAGATGGGGATGACCTGTGGGCATGTCTAGGGTGATTTCTTTCTTTCTTTCATTTTTTTTTAATATTTGTTTATTATGCATACAGTACTCTGTCTGCATATATTCCTACATGCCAGAAGGCATTACAGATGGTTGTGAGCCACCATGTGGTTGCTGGGAATTGAACTCAGGACCTCTGGAAGAGCAGCCAGTGCTCTCAACCCTATGGGCGATTTCTTGATGAAGGCAACTGAGGTGGTAAGACCCGCCCACCATGAGTGGCATCATTCCTCAGGAAGGAGGAGCCTGAACTGTATACAATGGAGAAAGTTAGCCGAGCACTAGCATGCAGACATTCATCTACTGCTCTTTGCTCTGGACTGTGATGCCACTATCTGCTTGGAGTTTCCGCCACCCTGACTTCCACCAGCGGTGGCCCCTGTGAACTGGAATTCTGAACTCGATGAACCCCCCTTTACTCTAACATTGCTTCTGCCGGGGTGTTTTCTGTTTGTTTGTTTTTTTTAAATCACAGCCAGGAGACGTCAGCGAGCTAGGCGGACGCCAAGACTTACAGCAGCTTTTCTATGTTGCACTCTGTCTGGCTCAAGATGTCGCACAGCAGTTTCACGTCGCTGTGGGAGAAGGAACGTGAGGCTGAGGTTCAGATGCTGCAAGTTATGGTTGTGGGTCAGCAGGTCGAAGAAGAGGTGGTTGTCACACAGGAAGGACACGTTATTCACCCTGTGGAACAAAGAGATCCGTCAGTCCCCGTCCAGCCTGAGCTCTGTCTCTGACCTCCTATGTCCCACAATGACCCAGTGATCACAGCTCACTGGCTGTCAAATGCGGTGATTTTTCTCCTCTCCGTGGAACTCTGAGCGATGTCTGGAGGCTAGGTTGGCTGCCACGAGAGGAAGCGGCCAGCAATCATCTAGAAAGAGGAGCCCACACGTGCTCTCCTCATCCTACAGTTCACGGGACAGCCCCCAGTGAAGAGTGGTTGTCAATGGCCGCTAGCCATGCCACGCCGGCCAGGTTGTAAGCCTCCATTTACGCAGGTAGTTACTTCCGTGACATGACCGAATCAAAGTTGACCTTTAACTTACTCAAGAACTTGAGGGGCACAGCTCGGCTGCTTCAGATGATTATACAAAACCAAAAAGGCTGACTCGTCGAGGTTGGTGTCTTTCACCTGGAGTTCATTGATGTGGTTACTCCTTACGAGCACGGAGCACACCTCTTGCCAACAGACGAGTAGCTTTTCCCTGGAACGGAGGAGAAAGGAAGACATTTCGTTGTTGGAAAGTTAATTCACGGGGCTAGAGAGACAGCTCACTGGATCAGAGCATCTGCTGTTCTTGCAGAAGACCCGAGTTCAGTTTCCAGCCCTGACATGGTGGCTTACAACCATCCATAACTCCAACTCCAGGGGAATGACATCTTCCTTCTGGCCGCCACAGCAACTGTATGCACACGATGTACATGCATGCATGCAGGCAAAACATTCATACATGCCAAACAAAAATAAATGATAAAGCCTGCCAGTGCTTTCAAATCCTACTCATTTACAAAAACAGTTAAGTCAATCCATTCACAGCATGAGTGTAGCAAACCGACTCCCCAAATTAGGGTAGCCAGCTAAGTTCAGGCTCGAAGTTCTTAGCCAGACACGGGGCAAGGTCTGTGGGGATTCTGTTGTTATAGCTTGAGGGTAGAGGTACAGTTCGTATCTATTGGGTAAAGGCCGGAAGTGTTTCTGAGAACCTTAAATGTTGGGAACCAGGTTTGGCTGGGACTTTCACCTACACTCCCCGCTCCCAGGGCAGGATAGACAACCCAGATGCCTTGGGGGTGCTGAGGCCGAGAATCCTGCCTTACAGATAACCTTGCTGGTCTTAGAATGAGAATGAGGCAGGATGCCAGAGCCACCGAGTCAGAAATTAGAGCAAGACTCTCCTGGGCTCAGGCTTAGCTGTGACTCCGTGCTGGGCATATAATCTAGGATAATATACCTGACTTCTCTGCCCACTTTCCCCACCTCTAACAGGATAATTGAATTTGCCTTCTAACAACAGCTCTCTCCCTCTCACCACCCCCCCCGTATAGTTCAAAGGAAAACTTGTAGAAATCAGCTTTCCTACCATACGGTCTAAAGGACTGAACTTAGGTCATCAGACTTGAGTCCAGCCACCTTTAAGTGCTGAGCCATCTTGCCAGCTCACCTTACGTGATTTCTGAATATGAGTCAGTTTATAACATGGTTTTGTGTGTGCACGTTTGTGACTGCATGCACCTGTCTATGTGTGTGCAGGTATGTGCTTGCATGTCTCTGCCTCCCCAGTGCCGGGATTATAGGTCTTTGTGGCTATGCACAGGCTTTTTAAAAACAATGTGGATCCTGGAGTCCCCATACTCCCTATAACATTTCATTTTCAAAAGGCGGTTTGCAGTTGGGAGATCAGGAAAGTCTGAGGGGACGGGGGGAAGAGACCGAGTGTGTCACTCATATCTCGGAGGGGCAGAGACCACCACACTCCATCCTCACACTAGGGTGGGTTAATACCACTGCTGTTTTGATGACGAGGTCACTGGAACTAAGAAAAGGAAAAGTCCTGAGGGCAAATTCCAGGGCTCCTAAAGAGCCAGCCTAGCCTGTGCTGCAGCAGAAGGCTCAGAAGTTTGCCGCCAGCCTTGATTACAGAATGGAGAGAAGGATAGACCGTGTCTCAAAAAAGAAAAAATGAGCTGGGGCCGCAGTTCCCGGTAAAGTGTTAGCCTAGCACATACGAGGCCCTCGATTCTAACCTCAGGAAGAAAAATAGAGCCAAGGGATCACAAATTATACACATGTATTTCTGTTGTTTGACTTTTTCTTTTGGGCAAGGGGGAAGACAGGATCTCACTCTTTAGACCAGACTGACCTGGAACCCATTATGTATGCAGCCCAGACTAGTTTAAAATGCTCAGAGATCCTCTTGCCTCAGTTTTCCCATGTGCTGGGTTTACAAGGGTTACAAGACCTCATATGTGACTCAGCTCGATTACTATTTTTTATTCTTTTGATACACTGTCTCATGGATTCTAGGCTTGCTCTGCACTTGCTATATAACCAAGGATGACCCTGAGTTTCTGATGAGCCTCCACTACCTGAGTGGCTTGGCTTACAGGCATGAACCACTGTACTCAGTTTTCTATGATGCTGGGGAGTAAATCCAGGACCTGTGCGTTACTATAGTAATACTATGCCAACTGCGCCACTTCCTTGGCCCCTGGATATGATGAACTGATACATCACCTGCTACTCTATAAATAGGCACAACTAATAATAATCAAAAAAGCCAGGCATGGTGGTGCATGCCTTTAATCCCAGTACTCTGGAGACAGGCAGATGGATATCTGAGTTCCAGGTTTGCCTCAGCGACTTGTCTCAGAAAAAAATTAACAAAAAATAAACAATAAGATCAAATAGCCTACCCGGGCTCAAAATGGAGCCTGTTGGACTGGAGACAGTGCCCCTGTTAATTTAAGAGTGTTTATGTTTCTTCAGAGAGTAAGAATTTGGATCCCGGAACCCACACTGGGGCAGTGCACAAACCACCTGTAATAACAGCTCCTGAGGACCTGATGCCCACTTCCAGCCACTGAGGTGTCTCTACACATGTGCATACTCACGTACAGTCACATACGCATCAAATAAAAAAAAATCTTCAAAGAACGGACGCTGTCGGGCTGGGGAGATGGCTCAGCCGTTAAAGGCGAGGCTCACAACCAAAAACGTAAGAACGGAAGCTGTCGACAAAAAGTGGCTTTTGTGGTTTTCCCCTTAAAAGCTCTATTTTGTTTTAAAATGTATTGTTTAAAGATATATTTCTATTAATTGAAACAGAATTATATCGCTTTCCCCCTCCCAACCATCACACCCTCCACTCTCAAACTGATAGCTTTTTAACTATATATAGTTAATATATATTACATTATATATAGTTAATATATATTACATTATATATAGCTAATATATATTACATTACATATATATGTAATGCATGCACAAACACACACATGTACACATGTATATATATCCACATATATAAAACGTACACACACACACACACATATACATATATACACATACACACACACAACCTGCTGAGCCTGTTTTTGTTGTGTGTGTGTATGTGGTTTCTGGGCTGGACCCTCAGCATTGGACAACCAGTTAGGGTGAGTTTTGAACCAGGATTCTCTAGCCATCATCAATGCACAGGGGCAGAGTCCGAGGAGTACGAGACAGACAAGACGGTGAATGGACTCACATATAGCTACATTCCTGTTCATGCTGCAGGATATCTTGGGTTGAAAAGGAGAGTTTCCTCAGCGTAGAACAGTACTTTAAGCAGTAAGCGGCGACAATCAGATCGGAGTAATCCTTAGCCACGAACTTGATATGCTGCATGAGGCTCATGACCTGCATGGTGAAGACGTCGTCCTCCATCTCATACAGACAGTAGAACAGCTTCATGCCGTCCACTTCCTCTTGAAGGTCTTCGTTGACGCTTATCGTTTCCAGGCACTGATACAACATCTGCTTTACCTCCTGGGACAGCTGGTGGCCAAAAAACACCTCTAGCTTTTCTTGTTCCGATTTGTGCAAAAGGCCAAAGATGAAGCAGCCCAAAAAAATCCACTGTACTTTCACTTTCCTTAGGAACGTAAACAGGAGTGCCTTGACACTTCGGACATCCTTGCTTGGGTGGTCCCCATGGCTCTTCACCAGATAAAAGATGGCGGCACAGAACTCCTGGATAGACGGGTGGAAGAATGTGTAAAAAAGCTTGGATTCCCTGCTCTTCAGAAGCAGCCTGATGTCCAGCAGGGTCGAGATGTCGTCGCTGAGGATCCCCCCTTTCCTGAGGTCTTCCTCGCTGAACGCGAACTTGTCAGTCCACATGCCCTCGGCGGCCAGGTAACAGAGGCTCTGCAGCAGATCCCGGCTCTTCTGGCTTGGATACTGGGCACGTTGGGGAGTAAACAGATTCAAGATGTAAGCGGTATACACGGAGGTGGTTCGTCGGCAGACAGAGACCAGGTCTCCTCCCTTCTCTACCTCATTTTTTAGACAAGTAGCCACCACCCAGCAGAGCAAAGGGACCTGGCACATACTGAACACCTGTTCGTTTGCTCTCACCAGCCTTAGGACCTCTTGGGCTCTGGTCTTGTCTTGGAACACGCCTCGGATATACATCTTCCTACTGCTCTCATCGAAGCCCATCATGATTTTCATTTCTGTGTAGTCGATCCTGTCCTCCAGTTTATCAAAAGTCTCTGGGGTAGCTGTGAGGAGGAGCGAGGCTTCTGGGAGCAGCTTCCTCCTGAGCAAACTGCTCAGCAGTATATTCACCGGCCGCTTCTCCACCCAGTTATCACACAGCTCCCACTCTGGTTCGGTCAGGTCACAATTCAGCCCTTCCAGGCTGTCAACGATGAACAAGAGTTTCTCCGGTTGGGATAATATCTCCACTATGGGAGCTGAGGGGCTGGGCCACTCCCTGGATATCAGTTCGGCCAGGCTCGTTGTCTTCAATTGCTTCACGTCTTGACAGCAGAGGTAGAAGATGTAGGAGAATTTATTCTGAAACACCAGGCCTTCCGACCAGGCCAGCATTAACTTTGCCAACATCAGTGTCTTGCCGATTCCTGCCACTCCCTTCAGAAGCACCGTGTGTGTTTTCCTCTCGGTTACCTTGGAAACAAAAAGGAGCTCAAAACGATTACATTCATCCTGAGTGAACTTCTGCTTCAGGAAATCCTGAGTTGGGATGTTGAACTTTCTGGACCAATCCTCGGTCAACTTATTCTTCAAATGAGCCTGATAGATCTTTGAGTGTCCTGAGAGAAAAAAAAAATCCACAACACATCAAAGTTAAGCATTCACCTGTATATGATCTGACCTTGACATTTTAATTCTCAGGATGTACCCTTAAAAAACCACTATGTGTGTGTTTCTGGTTTCTTGTGTTTGTGGAGCTCAGAGGCACTGAACCTCCTCCTCTCACTGGAGGAGATACACTTGGCCATGAGCCACCCCACACGGGTGCTGGGAATCGAACTCAGGTCCTCTGCAAGAGCAGGGCATGCTCCTAACCACTGAGCCACTTTTTCAGCCCGCTGACGATGTATGCTTTTAGGAATCTGTAAGCTGTGGGCCCAGAACAATGCTGGTTAATGTGAGCTTTTCACTGGCCCTTGGGCACAGCTTCCGTGTGTGTGTGTCTCATGAACGTTAGGTTATTAAACTATCACGTGCTGTTTCAGCAAGCACTTACACATCCTGGCTCTTAAGGGGTCCCCATCTCAGCCACGCCCCAAGGGCAGGTCATAGGCAGGTGTGGCAGTTACTTGTTGCCACACTAGGGGCAGTGCTTGGAGGTCAAAGCTGGAACCCACTATATTCAGTTGGGAGCATCACTTGAGAGGATTCGCTCTGCCTGCTTGGGACTCTCCTGCCTGGGAACCGCAGACGGCTCTCTTAAAGAGGCCTCCCCAGTCAATTTCTATGGAATGTTTTGTGTGCCCATTTTGATGATGTTTTGCTATCTATCTACCTACCTATCACTTCTCTATCTACCTACCTATCACTACTATCTACTACCTATCTCTACTACCTACCTCCTATTTATGATTTTACTTTGAATTGCTATGTACTTAATCATTGTATTCATTCAAAACCCAAAGCATGGCTATCATGGATAACTCTCTGGGCCATACAGAACCCTGTGCTGTGCACAGCTGTTCTCCTGGGACAGTAGAAAGACCAACTAGGTATGGAAGTCTGCATGGCCCCCCAAACTTGTCAACCTGTACCACATACATAGATGCACATAGCAAGAGAGTGTAATTGCACATGGTTGCCATGACAGCACCAAACTAAAAAACTGTATCACGGTCAATAGAAGACTGACTCCATAACAATGAAGACAGGTTCTATCACACTGACATTAAAAGTTTAGAATTAATGGGGCTGGAGAGATGGCTTGGTCGTCAAGAGCACTGGCTACTCTTCGAGAGGACCTGGGGATGGTTCCCAGCACACACGTCAGGGAGCTCACAATGGCCTATGACTCAGTTCCAGAGGGATCCAAGGCTTCTGGCCTCTGCAGGCACTGCACTCGGACATGTAATCCCACACACAGACCCACATGCGTACATGTGCTTTTTAAAAAGTTATTTTTAAAATGTCCAATATATACAACCTCCCACATGTAAGGTGTAAAAGTGAGAAGGAGTCTATTTAGGGGGCTAGAGGGAACTAGTGGGAGGGAAAAAGAGAAGAAGATCCACGGGGGTGGGGTGGGTGGGTACTGTAAGCAAAGCACAATGATACACACACACACAGACACACACACACACACACACATATGAAAGTCTTATACTGAAACTCATCTCTTATGCCAAGTATAACCATTTTTCAAAGGTGTTCAATAAAAATAAAAGGCAGGTTGGGCGATAAATGGAGACTAACAAAAACCAAGACAAACTGCATATGTAAAATGTCTTAATGAAATTTAAGAACCAACCGGTGGGGGTCTTAGGAGGTAAAGGCATTTGCCCTCAAGTCTGACGACCCCGAGTTTGGTCCCCGAGACCCAAATGATAGAAGCAGAATTAACTACCTCAAGTTGTCCTCTGACTTCCACCATGGTATGCAAGTGTATGTGTGTCCATACACAAATAATAATGTAAGAAAAGTCCAAAGAAGCCAACAGGTGGGTTTGTTATTGACTAGAAGTAGCTGAACAGGGAACAAGGACAGTGAGAAACAAAAGCCAGCCTCAAGCACAAACAGATGAAAAGATATACATAAGGCATCGTATGAAGACCTAACACATGGGGCTCCAGAGATGGCTCAGTGGTTAAAAGCACCAGGAAGACCTGGGTTCAGTTCCAAGCATTCAGAGAGGCATCCACATGACTGTTCAATACCAGAAGATCTAAAGCCCTCTTCTGGCCACCTCGGGTAGTGCACACACGGTACCCATACATTCGTCAAGGCACGCTCACACACACATGAAATAGTTCCTCACTGTTCTTCTGTTAATCCTAAATTAATGATTTACCATGTACACCTGGAGTCTTCAGAACAAGTGGGAATAGAAATAACAGCACAGAGACCATTTTTAAACAACAAACAAAGACTGGGGAGTGAAGAATATTTTGTAGCCGCAGATTTAAGATTATCACTGACTCACAAACACAATGAGCTCGGGGTGGGGGGGCGGAATTCTATCTAGGCTTCTAAAGTAAGACACCAGAACTTCAAAGACAAGAAATGAATCGAATCCTAAAGCATCCATATTATTTTTTTTCTTCAGTTTTTCGAGACACGGTTTCTCTGTGTAGCTCTGCCTGTCCTGGAACTCGCCCTGTAGACCAGGCTGGCCTTAAACTTGGAGATCCACCTGTCTCTGCCTCCAGAGTGCTGGGATTAAAGGCGTGCACCACCGCTGCCCACCATGATATCTTATATCAGGATACATATAGTGTGTGGCTCTTAAGAGTGCACTGTTTATGAAACATGGCTTTTCTGTTACAGAGTTTTGCTTGTTAAAGATCGAAACCGACACAAAGACTGAGGAATCTTGGGTCATACCAGATTACATAGTTGTTTCAAACACAGACATGATGTGTACGTGGGGGGTGAGTAGGGGGAGGGGCACAGTACACATGCATGTGGAGACCAGAGGCTGACACTGGGTGTCTTCTTCAGCTGCCCTATACTTTTATTTTTTTTAAAGATTTGTTTTATTTTATGCCTAATGGGTGCTTTTGTCTGCATGCATGTATGTGTACCACATGTGTGCAGTGCCCTCAACGGACAGAAGAGGGCGCTAGATTCCCTGACACTTGGGTGTTGTAAAATCACCATGTAGATTCTGGAAACTGAGCCCAGGTCCTCTGTAAGAACAGCAAATGTTCTTAACCACTGAGCTACCCCTCCAGCCCCTCCATCTAATTTTTGGAGACGAGTTTCTTCTCAGCTGGCTTAGAACTCACCACGCTGAATGGCTGAGCTTGCTACAGTACCTGGCGTTTAGGCGGCTGCTGAGATATTTACCCAGATGGAGCCACCTTCCGGGCCCCATGATGTGATCTATAAGCAGGTGCTTTCTGTTGCTGCTAGCCCAAATCCACAGGGCCACCACCTAACTCTGGAGCTAAGTCTCCAGTTTTGATGCAAGGGTAAAATCACTCAGGTCCTGAGGTAGAAGTTGAACTAGGTAGGTTAGGGCATGAAGCCCTCACACATTTGACTACACAGATCAGAGCTAACATGTCAACATGAATCTGCCTCCTTCCTCAAGAAGCATAATATGCCCCCCACCCTGGCCTGACACCTGCTGGTCCTATGGTAGATGGGCATGAGGAAGCGTTATCAAAACTATGACATGACCCGCACTGTAAAGGCCCTTTAACCAACTCACCAGCAATCTCTCTTGCTGCCCTCTCACTGAGATCATTCCTATTGATGTTCTGGAAGATTCTGAAGGTCACATCCCAGGCTTTCTTCTCATCATAGTATTTCACCAGGAGGTTGGCAAGGTTTTCCCGAGAAGCCTTCTTTACTTCGGTCCAAGGAATCTGTTTCAGCCCGTACTGTATGATCTCCTGCTTGAGGACCTCCTTAAACTTCATAAATTCCTTCTTGTTTAGTTCTTCCAAGTACCACATAAGGCCATAATCAGAAAAGAAAGACGCCATTCTGTCTTACGGAAGAACAGACGCGTCTCCAGAGACGAGCACCAGCGGTAAGAAACAGATCGGATCTGTGGGAAAACCAGGCAAGCAGTGAGTTATTAAAAAAAATGGGGCCAAGGGATTGGGGAGGTGGCTGAGCTGGTGACTTGTTTGCTGAGCAAGTTTAAGGACATATGTTTGGATACTAGTGCAGGGGTGACATAGGCCTGTAATCCTAGCACTGGAAAAGCAGAGGCAGGAGGATTCTTGGGACCTGCTGGCCAGCTAGTCTAACCAAATTTGGTGAGCTCCAGGTTGACAGAGAGACTAGGTTCTCAGTACCGGCACGTGTACGTGTACGTGTACGTGTGCGTGTGTGTGTGTGTGTGAGTGTGTGTATACACGCTCACAGCTGCCTGTAACTTTTAGCTCCCGGGGATCCGACACCCTCTGTGGACTCTGCAGGCATGGCCCACACGTGGTGCACATACTTATACTCAGGTACACCCACACACATAAATAAATCTTCAGAGAGCTACTGTCACCTCTGACACAGTGATCCCGGGTGCAAGGCCAGCATATGGAACAGTATTTAAGATGATGGTATAGGATACATTTATGACATAAACCAGCTCTAAATGTAAAGCAGTAGCTGAGCTTAGTGGCATGGGCCTGGAATCCCAACAACTTCAGAGGCTGAGGCAGGAGGATTACAAGTTCAGGGTCTGTGAACAAAACACAGTGAAGTCAAGGCAGGCAACTGAGTGAAACCTTGTCTCAAAAAAGACGGAGGGATAGAGAGATGGCTAGGTGGTTAGAGCACTGGCTGCTTTTCCAGAGGACCTGGGTTCAATTCCCCACACCCCACGTCGTGGCTTACAATGACGGTAGGGTGCAGCTCAGGGGTTAAGAGTACAGTACCTGCTGACCATGTAACTCCACTTTTAAAGCACCTGGCACCCTCTTCTGGCCTCCATGGGCACCAGGCATGCATATGGTGCACAGATAAAAAACACTCACACACGTAAGTAATGAAGATGGGATTTTTAAAGTATATAAAAATAAAAAAGAGGGTAAGTTTATGGATCAGTGGTAGAGTGTTTGTGTAGTATGTGCATCGTACTAGGTTCAGTCTTCAGTACTGCACAAAACCAAACCAAAACCAAACCAAACCAAAACAAAAACAACCAAAACCAAAAAAACCCCAAACCAAAAAACAAAACAAAAAAACCAGATTGCCAAAAGCATCCAAAGGAAGGCTTAATATTATTATGATGTCCAAGACTTTTTAAACTTTAAGACAAAAATACAGAAAGGATGATGTTAGATGTGGAAATAATAGAATCATCCAGAAAATATGAGAATCTTAACCTCTATCCACCTAGCATATCTACAATCTAAAGCAAACAGATTTATCCGTAAATAGTGGGAACTTACATGAAGGAGTGTCTTTCTGACAAGTGATACTAGAACAACACACAGTATGATGATTCTTGAGGCTGTCTTCTGGTCCCCACGTATACCTGTGTGCACATGCGTGTCCGTACACACACACACACACACACACACACACACACACACACACACACGCATTCACACTCTCACAATGAGAAGATGCTGAACATTACTCATCATTGATGAAACGCAAACAATGAGCCCACCTCATGTACCTACGGACATGGTCGAGAGACTGTGGATACAGCTCAGTTGGTAAAGCATTTGCCTGCATTCTAGAACCCCAGCCACACTGAATGAATGAATGAATGAATGAATGAATGAATGCAGAGCCTAGTCCTGGGTGGCCTTAGGATTGAGATGTGTGTACAAAGTAGAAAGAGAAAACCAACTTGTATAAGTAGGCCTCTGACTCCAGACACTACGTGGCGTCTGTGCATCCCTACACATATACCTACACACAGATAAAATAAATGTAATAAAATTAAAAGTCCACATATATTTTCAATTTATGATACTTCCCATGTCCACTCGGGTTTACTGAGATGCAACTTCAGTGTAAACTGAGGAATCTACATATTTGAAAAGATTACTATTGAGCCCTTTGAAACGACTGATGAAATCATCAGTCTACTATATTGAGAAGCCCAGGGGGAGAAATTAACCCACATCTAGGTTCAAAACAGTGAAACCGAGAAATGAAGACACAGAAAAAAACTGGAGAGAACTCTAGGTGGCTAAGTTGGGCAAGTGGATGGCAGACATTTCTCTGAAAAGTATTGTTAGACGGACAGCCTGAGGCAGGGTGGGAAGAGACGGAATTGGGGTGATGTGGAGAGACAGGAGCTTGTGCAGGATAGATGCTATGCTCTGGAGACCCAGCCTGCTGTTTTGACTGCTGAAAAAGACACACATCACATCAGACCCTGCTGACAAGGACCTAAAGGCCTACTGATACCGTTTGTGTTTTCCAAAGGACATCTCGTCTAAGAAACAAATGAACTGCCATCATTTATAGTGAGGTGACGCCTTCCTGAAGACATCTCCATCAAGGACAACACAGACAGGAATTAGGCTGTGTTTACTTCTGGCTAAAATAACACATGATTTTGATTCTCTAGCACTCTCTCCTGTCCTAGAAGATGGCCCTCAAAAAACCATCTGTGCTGAGAAAAATGCCTTTAACATTTAATCTAGTTAGAAATAACATTTTAAAGGTATTTTGAAATCCGTGTGTGTGTGTGTGTGTGTGTGTGTGTGTGTGTGTGGTGTCTCTGAGAAGAATTCCCCAGGCAGCTGCTGGTGTGGTGTGGAGTTATGTTCCTCTCGCTAGTCAAAACTCTACGGGATCAGACACTGTAGGAAGAGGTAACTGTTAGAATCCAGACCAGATTCCTGCTCAGGCTGCCACGCCCACAGCAGCCCCTTCTCTCCCGTGGTCACCGTAAGAAATTGCTAGGGTCCCCATCTTCAGTACGCTGCCAACTCAGAGATCATAAAACCCCCACAGATTGAAACCAGGGGAGCCTGCTGCCCCTCCTAACTGGTGGCTGGCAGTCTGCAGAGTTGCAAAGTGGCAGGCAGTCTTCTTAGTGATCAGAAAAGGGGTGCTCTCCACCATGAATACTCCTTAGATGAGGCTTTGCTTCCTGCAATAATACGATGGGGAATGTGGGAGAGAATTTCAACGCCAGGAGAGCTGCTGCTGCTGCACACACCAACTCACGTGGGCTGTGGTTGCCAGAACAAGACCAAGCCGGCCATCATTCTGGCGTGGATGGGAGGAGGGGCGGATACTCGCCCCACCCCTAACTCAAGAGCTATTGATAGCTACTGAGGAGGAGAACTGTTCTTCCTTGGGGTGGGTGGCCACTGGCGGGTTGTCTGTGTTCAAGTGAGTGACCCCACGGTTGTGCACATACGGACAACACTAACTGTACGGGACTTAGCTTCACATTTCATGAGCCAACTATACACTGTAAGTGAGAAATAAGAGGCCAACCAAAACCAGAAGAAAATAATAATGATCGAAGCAGAGAGAGAGAGACAGACAGACAGACAGACAGACACAGAGAGTGTCAGTAGATTCTTTGAGAACTCTCAACAGGTCTAAACAAACAATAAAATAAAATAAGCCAGGCAGTGGTGGCCCACACCTTTAATCCCAGCACTCATGAGGCAGAGGCAGGTGGATCTCTGTGAGTTTGAGGCCAGCCTGGTCTATAGAGTGAGTTGCAGGACAGCCAGGGATACACAGAGAAACCCTGTCTCAAAAAACCAAAATAAATAAATAAGTTGATGAATAAATAAATAAGGTCACCATTATGGTACATACCTTTAATCCCAGCACTCAGAAGGCAGAGGCAGGCAGATCTCTGTGAATATGAGGTAGGCTAGGGCTACAAAGTAAGACTCTGTCTCCAAATAATAGATAGATAGATAGATAGATAGATAGATAGATAGATAGATAGATAGAAAGAAAGAAATGAGACAAAAAGGAAAAAGGAATAATAAATGAACAAGAATCATCAGCCAGCATTCAGAAACCTCATGAGACATGCTCCGTAGGTATCAGAGGCAGAGGCTGTCAAGGCTTTCAATCCAATCCAACAGGATGGTTTTGCTCCAATATTTGGGTTCTTAGAAAATGACAGCCTTCACCTTCTGATTTCTTTCTATTTAAGGGGTTTTTGGTTCCAGCTTTGGAGATCAAACCCAGGGCGCCTTGAACATGCCAGGCAAGCGCGCTCACCGCCAAGCTAAACCTTCAACCCCGATGGAAAGGTTGAAAGGATAACTTAACAGGTGAATCAAATTCCTCCCATAGACTTCAGATTCCAACATCTTCATCATAAAACTGGGTCAAAACAAATTCACTTGGTGCCACCCAGAACTTACTTTACACCCACACCCATGCACACACACACACACACACACACACACACACACAAACACACACACACGGGGTGGGGCTGGTGAGCAAGTACACAACTGAGTGCCAGAACACCACCCATTTCAGGCACAGGCTGAATGTTGGAGGTGTTAATATTTAATGTAACATCTCTAATGAAAACACACCCAACCATTTAAAAACAAACTATAAACATTAAGCCTTTCTTTCTTTCTTTTTTTTTTTTTTGGAGTCAGGGTCTCACTATGCAGCCCCAGCAGGCCTGGAACTCACAAGGCCTGCTCTTCCAAGTGTTTATATTTGTTTATTCGTTTTGCTTTTTGGTTTTCTGAGACAGTTTCCCCATATAACAGTCCTGGCTGTCCTGGAACTCATTCTGCAGACCAGGCTGGCTTAGAACTCACAGAGATCCGCCTGCCTCTGCCTCCCGAGTGCTGGGATTAAAGGCATGCACCACCATGCCTGGCTGATATTTATTCTTAATTAGACCCTATGGGGTCTCTCAATCTACTGCCTTTGACTTTGTTGGTTTGTTTGTTTTGTTTTTTGAGACAGGGTTTCTCTATGTAGCCCTGGCTGTCCTGGAACTCTCTCTGTAGACCAGGCTGGTCTCATATTCACAGATATCTGCCTGTCTTTGCCTCTTGAGTGCTGGGATTAAAGGTGTGTGCCACCACTGCCTGGTGACTTTTTCCCCCCATTCCCTATTTTATCTGGTTTTGGTGCTGGGATCAAGGGCATGAGCCACAACATCATAAGCTTTTTTTTTAAATGTTGGCCAATGATATCCTGCTACTGTTAAGTTTCCTGACTTTGATATACCATGGTTCTGAAAAACAGGATTTTTATTTTCGGAACATAAACCCTGAAGTTATCTGTGGTAAACATTAGAGGTAAATTTGCATGGGTCTCTGTAACAAAATGACATAAACTAAGTGACTTAAAACTACAGAAATTCAGTTAGGGATGCCAGTTGACTGGGAGGACGCTTGCTTAGCCGTGGGTTCCATCCCCAGCAACACAGAAAATCAGGTGTGGTGGTGCACACCTGTGATCCAAATATGTGAGAGGTGGAAGCAGAGGGTTAAGAAGTTGGGGGTTATCCTTGTCTATACTGTGATTTGGAGGCTAGCCCACAGTACTTGAAACCCTGTCTAAAAAAAACCCAACCAACTCCAACAACAACAAAAAAACTGTAAGAATTGAATTGCTTTGTGGCTGAGGCTAGAATTTCAAAGTCAGGGACCAGCGGGTTCACCCTCCCTCCTACAGGGAACCCCTGGCCTGCCTCTGCGGAGCTCCTGGTTTCTTGAAAATCTTTGTTCTCTCTTTCCTTGCGGCTACTTAACTTCAATATCTGCCTTGATTATCATACTGCATCTTCTTCCCCTTGGAGAAGATGCAATGGTTCTCCACAGGGTTACCCTTCAGACGACTAATTAAACCCACAACCATCTCCTTTGGCCTCCTTTGGGAGAGGTCAGATGCATTTGTTTAGCCCAGCAGCTACCGCTCAACACCTCAGCCAACAGCCAAGACCAGCTTCTATTGATATGCAAAGGCGCTCTTTACCCCCACGCATTGACCTCCGTAGCAAAAAAAAAAAAAAAAAAGTGAGTCTGCACCAGGCCAATGGAACATCAAAGACCTCTCTGCCGTGCAAGAGAGAACTCACGTGAACCGCTTAGATAAAACGACTGCTTTTGTCCATACCCGTCTGCTTCTCTATGGGTTCTCCTGGTCCCGGGCCTCACATCCACGAATACAAACAACATAAGTCTATCTCCACCCTCTGAATTCTCAGGTCTCCAACCTTCACGACGCCTACCCATGCTATTATTTTCTCTTTGTATCGGGGGAGGCCTCTCGAGCACCCGCTCCCCCGAGGTCCCCCAGCTCAGCGAACCGTCTCTTGTGGTCCCTCTACTTACTTCGAAGTCGGAAAAGAGTCGGATGAAAGTCGGCGGGATTGTCTACGGGTCCCGCCGGGTGGAGCAAGCGTTGGAGGGTTCGGTCTAGCAGCGAGTTGCGTTTTTCCTTAAAAAAATGAAAAAAAGTTAAATGTAAGTACCGCCAAGTGTCTTGGCTTCCTGCTTAAATTAAGTCCAGAGAGCCATGGCTTAGGACGCCAGCTGGTTCTGGTGGGTCAAGGCGTGAGGGAGGGGAAAAGGGGGTGAAAAACGAAGCCCACACACACCCCTGCCTCAAAAAAACAGAAGAAAATAAATGCATACATGAGGAAAGCCGCAGACAAGACTTGCTGACTCACTGCCCCGGGGCTTCCACGTTAGCCCTTTAATATATGGCAGCTGGAACTGGGCAGAAAAAGTCTATGGTGCCATGTGATTGGCCAATGTGTCACTCCCTCTCATTGGTCCGGGGGCCTTTGGCGAAAGGAAGAAGGGTGTGATTGATGTTGGGTGCTGGGTGTGGCTCCGAGCCCCCGGTTCCTGGTAGTCTACAGGGCAGCCGATGTAGCAGTGGATCTGGGTATAGGATCCCGGATGAGTTCCGGATATGGGGTCTCCGGGGCTTCTGACTGTACGCAACCCCTCCAGCATCTCCCAAAAGGGAAGCAGAGATGAATCCCTTCATCATCTTTGTGTGTCGTTACCGTTTTATATGCGTGCCATCACTATCTAGCACATAAACGGGGGTAGGCAGCCCCTCTGTCTCTCCCCCCCCCCGGCCCCACACCACTATGTAGACCAGGCTGTCATTGAACTCGGGTTCCTCCTGCCTCAGCCTCCTGAGTGCTAGGATTGCAGGTGTGCACAACCACTCGGGGCTAAATTTCAAGTTCTGACTACGATTACCAGCGCTCTTCCTTCCCTGGCTTAGGCTGTCCTCTGTCAAGCGAGGTTGGAAAATATGAAGTGGGGAAGGGGACATCAGTGAGACAGCTCAGCAGGTGGCCCTTGACGTCAAGTCTGGAAGACCCACACGGTGGAAGGAGGAAACTGACTCCTGCAAGCTGTCCCCTGATCCATTAGATAGATGATGCACAATAGACAGATGAATAGATAACTGTAGTAAATTTAAAAAAATTAAATGGTAAATCTCAGCAATAACTCGATCGTATTAAATGACTGTACGGTGTATAATTAATGTTCTCAATTTTGTTACGTTATTATTATTAATCATTTGTTATGCCTAATGTATAGGTTAAGCTTCTATAGGCCTATATGTGGAAAAAATATACAGGGTTCCATTCTATCTGAGTCTCACACATCCACTGGGCAGCTTTGAAAGGATATAGGAAACCGATATAAATATATATACATATTTTTATGGGAAGATGGTTAGGTTTTTATATTAACTTTATGTTGATCAAATCTGCCTTATATCTTTAAAAAAAATTATGCTGGGCGTGGAACACAAGCATAGTCCTCCAAGCATGCCGGGCACGTATTCTACCTCTGAGCAAGGGCTTCACCATAGAGCTATCCCCCACCCCACCCCCACAAAAAAGCTGTTTTGAATCTTGATAGTTATTCTATGGTTGGGAAGATTTACATAGACTTTCAAATTATCTCCAATAATGGTAATGTTGCTCCAGATCCTCTCTTTTTGCCCAACAGAATTGGCTACACATTTAGACCTATGTAGATTATCAGTAAAATGCGAGAGCACATTTGTTTTGTGTCCCTTAAGAATGGCGTCTTGGGCTGGTGTGAGGGCGCAACAGGTAAAGGCACTCAGCTGCCGAGCCTGAGGACCTGAGTTTGATCCCTGGCGCGCACTTGGTGGGAGGAGAGAACCGACTCTCCGGAGTTGTCCTCTGCCCTACACACACACACACACACACACACACACACACACACACACACACACACTATAAAGGTATCATTTTAAATTATCTTTTCTTTCATCATGAGGTTTTTGGTGTTCTTGTTTTGGGCTGCTTTATTGGGTTGTTTCCTGATTTACAAAGACCCGCGAGTACACACAGAGGTTGCATCTTTTGTGTCTCCCCCCTTTGGCGTCTACTGGGAGGACCACCACTTCCTTTGTTGGGTGTGATGGGAGGAGTCACAGTCCCCAGTGGTACCCAGAACTCGTGACTGGTTTCAGCAGAGTGCTGCAGGTGGGAACAGGTTCTCGGAGATGGTTATGGATGCCCAGGTGTTTCCAGCCTCCTGACTACTCCTGGGTTAAGGATCTAGGACAGTGGTTCTCAACCTTCCTCATGCTGCAGCCCTTAAATACAGTTCCTCATGTTGTGGGCACCCCTCAACCATAAAATTATTTTCATTGCTACTTTATAATTGGCATTTTGCTACTGTGATGAATTGTAATGTAAATATCTGATATGCAGAATATCTGACCTTTGACCCCTTTGAGAAGGTCATTCGACATCCCCCTACCCCCGCAAAGGGATGGAGATCCATAGGTTGAGAACTATTGATCTAGTGATTATTTCTACACCCCTCTCCTGCTATGATCCCACACATTCCACAAGTATTTATTTATTTATTTAAAAACCATCTACTTATTTCTTTATTTAGTGTATTAATTTGCAGGTCCACAGGAATTGAACTCAGGTCATCTGCTTGATGGCAAGCACCTTTGCTGAGTGAGCCATCTCGCTGGCCCTCCTCAATCATTGATGGCATCGCTTGGACTTACATGGAACCTTGGCAGGTGGTGACATAGCTTTTCTCTGTGGACTTTATGGCATTCTTAGCTATGCGACATGGAGATGGTGTGGAGAACCCTCCAGATCTCTCGCACAATGCCCCAAGAATTCTGACATCATCAGCTGGGTGTGGACCGTCTCTCAATCAGGAGATCCTGTGAAAACCTGCAAAGATGTCTGGAGCTTCCCAGTCTGAGTCAGAAATGCACAGGTGTGTCAGGGTTCTCTTTTGTTCTGTTCTCTGTGAAGTTACTGTGACCTTGGAAGTGTGTCCAGCCTGTGTCCTGATGGCTGTGTGCATCTAGGGGAGAGCTGTGAATGTGACCCAATACAAAACTGTGAACTTAAAATGCACACACACACACACACACACACACACACACACACACACACACAGAGGAATATGGAGAAAAATAGAAAACATTAATTAAAGAAATACAGTCTGAAAACTTTCTGATATTAGCCAACCAATGATCAAAGTAGGAACCCCAAGTAGGAAAAAGTAAATGTAACACTCTCATGTACAAACCAATGAAGTCCGAAGGTAGAGAGGAAAATCTCAAAAGTCATTTGGGAAAATGATGATGAGGGCTGGAATGTATTTTGGTTTTTGTTTAGTTGAAGTGAGTAAAAAAAAGTTGAAAATAAAAATTTGAAATCTCCATATCAAGGCTGGATGAGGCAACCCAATTGGAGGAAAAGAGTCCCAAGAGCAGGCAAAAGAGTCAGGGACACCCCCATTTCCACTGTTGGGGACCCCGCACAAACCCCAAGCTAAACCACTACAGCATGCATGTATGCAGAGGATCCAATGCAGACCTGATTGCCACTTCAGTCTCTGTGAGCCCCTATCAGCCCTGCTGAGTTGGTTCTCCTGGTATTCATGACCCCTCTTCTGCGGGGTTCCCCAAGCTCCACCTAATGTTCGGCTGTGGATCTCTGCTTCTGCTCCCATCAGCTGCTGGAGGAAGCTTCTCTAAGGACACTTGGGCTAGGCTCTATGAGTATAGCAGAATATCATTAGGAATCATTTCATTGACTTTTTTTAAATTTTTTTTTTTGTCAGTCTGGCTTGGTTATACCCTAGGTCTTTGAGCTATCCAGCTTCCAGATCCTGACCATCCAGGCTGTGTCAGGCCTGGCTCCCTCTCATGACTTAGGCCTCAGGTTAGACCAGTCATGAGTTGGCCACACCGACAGACAAGCTCTGAGCCACCATTGCCCCAGCACATCTTGCAGGCAGGACAGGTTGTGGTTTGAAGGTTTTGTGACTGGGCTGGTGTCCCAGCCCCACCACTGGGAGCCTCGCCCAGTTACAGAAGATGGCTGGCACTCTCCCAGAACTCTCTCCCCTCTTCTACCAGCTCCATGTTCCCTTCCCTACCTGTTCCCGGTCCACCCACCAGATGTCTTCTATTTCCTCTTCCCAGGGAGATACGTGCATCTTCCTCTCACCAGACCCCTTTTTGTTACTTAGCCTCTCTGGTCTGTGGTCTGTAGCAGGATTACCATTGACTTAACAGCTAATATCTACTTCTAAGTAAGTACATACCATGTTAGTCTTTCTAGGTCTGAGTGGCCTCACTCACGATGATTTTTTATAGTTCCATCCATTTACCTGCAGATTCCTGATGTCATTTTTTCTAACAGCTGAGTAATACTCCATTGTGTAAATGTACCACATTTTCCTTATCTATTCTTTAGTTGAAGGACAACTAGGTTGTTTCCAGTTTCTGGCTCTTATGAATAAAGCTGTAATGAACATGACTGAGCATGTGTCCTTGTGGCAGGATGGATTGTCTTTTGGGTCTATGTCCAAAAGTGGTATCGTTGGGTCTTGAGGTAGATCAATTCCCTATTTTCTGAGGAAGCCCCATATTGATTTCCATAGTGGCTGTTCAGGTTTGCACTCCCACCAGTAATGGAGGAGTGTTTCTCTTGCTCCACACCCTCACCAGCATGAACTGCCATGTGTTATTTATTGATCGTAGCCATTTTGAGAGGTTATGCCTAGTCTTATTGATTGCATCTTGCTGTGTTTGGTTGATATCCCTGGGGGGCCTGCTCTTTTCTGAAGAGCAAAAAATGGAGTAGTGGATCTGGGGGGGGGAGTTGGAAGTAGGGGAGGGAGAGGAGTCTGCAGTTGGGGATGTAGTGTATGAGAGAAGAATAAAGAAAAAGAAAAAAAAAGAGACAAAAATTAAAAACTTATATGTTATTGAAATATGTTCACTCGGGTCTTACCCACAAGTCAGTGTGCATATATTTTGTGTAAGGTTTTTGGGCATGCAGAAACAAGCATTTGTTCTAAAGGTTGGCAGAGTGTGGACTAATGATGAGTTAAAAAATTGAAATCCCCAAATGACAAAAGGCAAAAGGGACCGTGGCTGTAGAGGGGTCACCCTAGGTCTTCAGTAGAAACTCAACCCCCCTCTTTTACACACACATACACACACACACACACACACACACACACACACAGTTTCTAGTGCATGTTCCATCCTTTATTCGCAGAATCCCTGTAATCTCTGTCTTCATTTCTTTACTTTTTACCCACCTCCACACCTTCCCCCCATTTCAATTTAGCTACATTGATTACATCCACCTTTTAAAATGTTTTGGATTTCTACTTGTTCATTTCCTATTTCATTCATTTAAATATTGTTTCAAGACAGGCTCTCATGTGGCTCAGGCTGGTCTTGAACTCTGCATAGCTAAGGATGACTTTTCTCCTTCCTCTCTAAGTGCTGGGATTGCAGATGTACGCCACCACACCTGGTTTATGCAACACTCAGACTTCGAACTCAGGACCTCATGTATACGGGGCAAGCCTTCTCCTGAACTACATCCCAACTCCTCAACTTTTGTTTTACTTATTCACTACTTTTTCTTTTTTTATTTATTTTCCTTTATCTATTACATCCCAATTGTAGTGGGTAGCCATTCCAGCTTGGTTCTGGAAGTTCCTAACCCCATTGAGACTCTGGCAACTGTCACACCTACGAGGCGGGGTGAGGGGAGGCGCCAGGGGACCCGAGAGTGGGATGGGTCAGCGCTCTCGCGGGGCGCTCTCTCGGTGCCGGGGCGCTGACCGGTGCAGATTGACTGTGCAGAGCTCCGGAGAACACCACTGGACTGCATTACACCTTCCCCAGACCCTGCGACTTACCCATTACTTAATTTGTGAGTTACGCCATTAAATAAATATCCTTTTAACTACGTGGAGTGGCCAAAATAATTTCTCCAATACCCAATGGCAGTTTCCCCTCCCTCCTCTCCTCCTAGTCCCTCTCCCCCTTCTCCCCTCTCCCCCAGATCCACTCCTCCTCCATTTCCATCCCCTCCCAGGGATGTCAACCCAACATGGCACAACAAGTTACAATAAGACCTGGCGCATCCCCTCATAGCAAGGCTGGATGAGGCAACCTAGTAGGAGGAAAAGGGTCCCAAAAGAAGGCAAAAGAGTCAGAGATACCTCCACTCCCACTGTTAGGAGTCCTACAAGGAGACCAAGCTACACAACCATAATGTATATTCAGAGGACCTAGGTCAGACCAATAGAGGTTCCCTGATTGTCCATTCAGTTTCTGTGAGCCCCTGAGTCCTGGTCAGCTGATTCTGTGGGCCATTTTCTTATGGGGTCCTTGCCCCTTCTGGCTCCTACAACCTTTCCTCCCTGTCTTCTGCAGGATTCACTGAGCACTTCCTAATGTTTGGTTGTGAGTCTCTGCATTTGCTCCCATCAGTTGCTGGATGAAACCTTTCTGATGACGATTATGCTAGGCTGTGGTCTACAAGCACAGCAGAATATCATCAAGAATCATTTTTTTCTCCAGTCATGTTTGGTTCTACCCTAGGTCTCCGGGCTGTCCAGCCCCTGGTTCCTGGCCATCCAGGCAGCACCAAGCATGGGCTCCCTCTTGTGGCATGGGTCTCAAGTTGGAACAGTCATTGGCCGGCCACTCCAACAAGTTCTGTACTATTAATCTTTCTTGCCTCTTATTTATTTATTTACTCGCTTATGTTCTTTGATTATTAAAGTAATTTTCATTGTACATGGCTGTGTTACAAAGGACACTTTCATGCAAGCATATGGTACCTTAAACATATTCTTCCCATACTGCCTTACCCTCTCCTTTATTGCCTCTCCCCTAATTTTTTTTAGTGTCTTTCAAATATGTTTGAATTTTAAAATTTTTATGTGCATGGGTGTTTTGCCTGTCTGCATGCATACAGTTCCTGTAGAGACCACAAGAGGGCATTGGATCCCCTGGGACTGGAGCGTCATATGGTTGTGAGCTGCCACGTGAGTGCTGGGAATTGAATCCTGGTCCTCTGCGAAAGCAGCAAGTACTCTTAACTACTGAGCCATCTCTCTAGCCCAGGGATTAATTTAAAAGAATTTATTTTATTATTTGTGTATATGTATGTGTGTGGGGTATTTGAATCCTCATGTGGGGGTGCCTGCAGAGGCTAGAAGACAGCTTTAAATCCTCTGGAGCTGCTCTTATAGATAGTTGTGAGTGACCCAAGATGTATTTTGAGAGCTGAACCATGATACTCTTCAAGAACATCAAGTGATCTGAACTTTTGAGTCTTCTCTCTGGCCCTTTAAAGTAAATGTTTTAGTTAGCATTTCAAGCAATGGATTTCATTATGGCATTTAATACATGCACATCATGGTACTTTGTTTCATCCATCTTCCTCCCCAGGGGATTATTTCAATTTTCTTGTATCTCTTGAAATTTGCTTTGTGATTGAGTACACGGTTAATTTTAGAGAAAGTTCCATGAGGTGCTGAGAAGGTGTGTGTGTGTGTGTGTGTATGTGTGTGTGTGTGTGTGTGTGTGTGTGTGTGTGTGTGTGTGTGTGTTTGGATGAAATTTTCTGTACATATCTGTTAGGTCCATTTGGTTTATAAATCCATTAGCTCCAGCATTTCTCTGTTTGGGTTTTGTCTGGATGACCTATCCATTGGTGAGAATGAAGTATTCAAGTCTCCTACTTTCAGTGTGTGGGATCAGTAAGTGATTTAAGCTGTAATGGTGGTTTGTTTACAGATTTGGGTACTGTTTTGTTTGGGGCACAGATGTTAAGAACTGAAGTGTCATCTTGGTGGATTTTTCATTTGATGAATATATACTGCCCTTCCCTGTCTCTTCTGATTAATTTTGTTTTGAAGTATATTTTGTCAGCTATTAAAATGGCTACCCCAGCTTGCTTCTTAGACCCATTTGTTTGGAAAATCCTTTTCCATCCTTTACCCTGAGGTGATGTCTATGCTTGATGTTAAAGCATATTTCTTGTATGCAGCTGAAGGATGGATCCTGTCTTTCCTTCCATTCTGTCAGCCTGTGTCTTTTTATTGGGGAATTTAGACCATTGACATTGAGAAATCAATGAGCAGCATTTGTTGATTCTTCCTCTTATTATTTGTATATGTGTGTTTCCCCTGTTTTTATTTGTTGGTTTGGGATTTTTTAAAACTTCTGTGGATTTTTTTGCATGTGTTTAGTCTCTTTAAATTGGAGTTTTCCTTCTAGCACCTTCTCTAGGGCTGGATGTGTAGATAGATATTGTTTAAATTTGGCTTTATCATGGAATGTCTTATTTTCTCCAACTCTGGTGACTGAAAGTTTTTCTGGGTATAGTAGTCTGGGCTGGCATCCATGGTCTTTTAGAGTCTGCAACACATCAGTCCAGGCCCTTCTGTCTTTTAGAGTCTCCATTGAGAAGTCAGGTGTAATACTAACAGGTCTGCTGGTGTATGCTACTTGACCCTTTCCCCTTACAGGTTTTAACATTCTTTCTTTGCTTTGTATGCTCAGTGTTTTGATCATCAGGTGCTGAAGGGACTTATTTTTACATCCAGTCTATTTGGTTCTGTAAGCTTCTTGTACTTAGGCATGTCTTTCTTTAGGTCAGGGAAATTTTCTTCTAGGATTTTTTTTTTTTTAGTTTTTTGAGACAGGGTTTCTTCGTGTAGTTTTGGTGCCTGTCCTAGATCTCACTCTGTAGACCAGGCTGGCCTTGAACTCACAGAGATCTGCCTGGCTCTGCCTCCCTAGTGCTGGGATTAAAGGCGTGTGTCACTGCCGCCTGGCTAGGATTAAAAAAAAAATACTTTCTTTTCCTTTGATTTGGGTTTCTTTCTTTCCCCTATTTCTATTATTTTTCAATTTGGTCTTTTCATAGTAGTGTCCCAGATTTCCTAGATGTTTTGGACCAATAATTTTTTTAGATTTACTATTTTCTTTGACTGAGGTATCATTTCTTCTATTGTGTCTTCAGTGCCTGAGATTCTCTCTTCCACCTCTTATATTCTGTTGGGGAGGCTTGCCTCTGAGGTTCCTGTTTGAGTTCCTAAATTTTTCATTTTTAGATTTCCCTCAATTTGGTTTTCCCTTATTGATTCTATTCCTACTTTCTGGCCTTGAACTGTTTTATTCATTTCCTTCCACTGTTTCTTTTTGTTTTCCTGGATTTCTTTAAGGGATTTGTCCATTTTCTCTTTAAAGACTTTACTGAAATTTTTGCCAGGGCCCAGCCTGAGAAGATTTCTCCCAGGGTCCTGGGGAAGACACTACAGCCTGAGATGGGGTTATCTGAGGGAAAGGAATCTATATACACTACTTTTCTTACGTCCATTACTATCTATTTCTATCTACACAGCTTCAGTTCTGTTCTGACACTCAGTTCCTCTCTGTCCCTTGTTTTTCCGTCCTCTCATAGCCCTAGTAATAACTAAGCTGTAGCAGGAATCTTAAAAGTTCTTATTAATAAAATCAAACCCGAGGTCAGTTATTGGGGTCCATGCTGGTAGATCAGAGAGACAGAACAAGCCACAGCTATCTCACCTTGCCAATTCCTCAGCTGGTCTTGTCTCCTCAGACTGGAGGCCTCTGAGTCCTCATCCGGAATGGGTCTCAGCTGAATTACTGCTCAAAAGCCTGAATGCTTAACCAGCCAAATGCTTCTAGTTTCTGGTCCTCACGCCTTATATATCTTTTTGCTTTCTATCACCACTCCCTGGGATTAAAGGCTGGCTTTCTGGGATTAAAGGCGTGTGTCACCATGCTTGGCTATTTCCAATGTGGCCTTGAACTCACAGAGATCCAGAGGGATTTCTACCTCTGGAGTGTTAGGATTAAAGGTGTGAGTGCCACCATTTTCTAGCCTTTGTATCTAGTGGCTGTCTGTTCTCTGACCCCAGATAAATCTATTAGAGTACACAATATTTTGGGGAACACAATACCACCACACTAAGCTCTTATGCTCTTGATCTCATCTTTGTCTTCTGTTCCTTCATCCTCCATCTTTCCTTCCTCTTCTCCTCTCCTGACCTGATTCAAGTCAGCCTACAGTCTGCAAAACTTTCCCTTGCTCCTTACTCCTTGGCCTGACCCAGTCTACCTTGCCATCTACAGAAACTCCACCTTGTTCTCTCCTCTCCAGCCATGCAACTCTGCCGGCCCCATGAATTCTGTTCCAGTCTTTACTACACCTGGTTATGCAAAAAACTCTTTTGTCTTGAGTCAATAGCTCTGGCATGTCACTAGGCCTGAAGGGATGGTCTGAACTTCATGTGCACAAGAAACAAAGCTATGCATCTACAGTCCTCCTGTCTCCTAGACTCTGCAGGGATATTACCTAGTAGATCAGCTGTAGCTGGAGATTTCTCCAGTCCTGCAGGAACCGCAGCCACACAAACCCAAGCAAACACATAGAGTTTTATTACTTATAAACTGTATGGCCATGGCAGGCTTCTTGCTATCTAGTTTTTATATCTTAAATTAGCCCATTTGTATTAATCTATAAGTTGCCATATGTCTTGTGGCTTACTGGTGTATTACATCTTACTTCTCATGGCGGCGGCGGCTGGCAGTGTCTCCTGACCCAGCATTCTCTCTCTGCTTATCCTGCCTATACTATACTTCCTGCCTGGCTGCTGGCCAATCAGCATTTTATTTATCAATCAATCAATCAGAGCAACACATCCACAGCATACAGAAAGACATCCCCAGCAATCAGCAGTAGGTCTGAGAAGGTTATACTGTTTGCCATGTGGCCTACTAGTATATGAGCACACAAGAAATTCATAGCAGAAGACAGCTGATATATTAAAAGCTGAATAAAAAGCAAATATTCCCTGATAAATGGTTTCCCTAGAGAAAGATTCCTTGACCTTTCTAGGTATAGCTTTATTATATCCTTCTGAATCTCTATAATATATTCTTGTGGCTTGCGGCAGGACCTCTATCAAATCCATCCAGGCTGTTTTAAGGTCTTTTCCTTGTGCTTCAGCTGTGTTGGAATCCTCAGTATCTGCTGTGGTGGGGTTGCTGGGCTCTAATGGGGACACATTGTCCTGGCTGTTACTGTGTTTTTACAATGGTGTTTAGGCATCTGACACTGGGAAGACTGTAATTCAAAGGTGCTGATATCTGGTCTTATCTTTGTTGGGTGGGTATTTTGTTCCTTGGTTTCTGTTTCTTCTCTGGTTCTTAGGAGAGTGTGATGGCTGTGTGCTGCCTGTAGGAAATTCTTCTGGAGTCCTAATAGGTGTGGGCACTGAAGGTTCCAGGTAAAATGTGTTTCTGAGTGTTGGGAGCTGACACCGAGGAATGGGGATGGGCTTGAGGAGGTGAGGGAGTCCACAGGAGGGAGGAAAGCAAGGTGTTCCACCAGAATATGCAGAGTTCCCTGGGAATGGGGGCAGAGTGAGGAGAGGCCACAGCAGAAAGTCTGCCACGGTGCTGGGGAGAGATCTGGATAAAGATCTGTAGGTAGCCCACTTGCTTCCCTGGCTAGTATGGCCTGTGGGTTCCCAGGGAATGCCAGCTGGTGTTGGGTTCTGGGATACAGTATTGAGTGAGGGGATTAGGAGGGGAAGATCTGTGTAATCCACTGGAGATGGGGGCAGTGGGCCATGGAAGTGAGGCTGCAACAGGTGTTCTGCTCCAGATCTGGGGATGAGACTGGGGGATTGGATTTGGAGAAGCAGATGGGGAGGTGAAGATCTGCACTCAGCCTCCCCACCTCCCTGGCTGGAATGGCCTGTGGGTGCCCAGGGTATCCCTTCTGCCTTCTACCTTTCTTTGCCTCTCTTTCTCCCATTGTCTCTTTGTCCTCTTCCTGTGCCATTGTGTCCTTTCTGCTTTGATCACACACACACACACACACACACACACACACACACACACACACACTAAACCTACACACACACATACAGAAGCACACATACACCACATAATGGATATACACACCTACACACACAGACACTCAACACACCTACAGTCATGCACAGGCATTCACACATGCACACACCCATACCGACATATGTACACACTCAAACACAAGCACACAAACACACACACAAGCACACACACACCACATAATGATATATACACATACATGCACACACACTCACCTACAACCATACACACACCCACACATACACATGTGCACACTTAAACACAGACACACAGAAACACAAGCACACACACACCACAGGATCATACACACACATACATGTGTGTGCACACACACTCACACACCTACAGACATAGACACACCACACCTGAACACAAACATATGCATGTGCACACTTATACATAGACACATGCACACACAAGACACCAAACACACACACACACACACACACACACACACACATGTACACACATACACACATAAAACCTAGGTTCCATATATCAAAAAACACATGGTATGGTATTTTTTTCCTGAGTCTGGCTAATTTGGCTTATCAGGTCTCCAGTATAGAAATGCAGATGAACTGACTGGATTGAAAACCCAGATCCAACTGCCTATTGTCTCTGAGAAACACTTGTTTCTGGCAAAGACACTCAGGGACTGAGAGTGGAAAATTGGAAGTCAGTTTGTCAAGGGAAAAGAATTTGAAAAAGAGGCTGGTGTATTTGCTCTGGTGTCTGATTAAGTAGATTTCAAGCCAAGGTTAGTAAGAACAGATAAAGAAGGCCATTATAGATTAATGAAGGAAATAATTCCTCAAGAAGATGTGATGCCTATACACTGCATATTGGAGAACACAGTTTCATAAAAAAATGAGTGGCATAAAACCTCACATGGGTCCTTTAGGCATGGCCCAAGGAGGCAGATTTTGGTTCTCCAACTTACTTATGAGTCCTCTTCCATTTATTATTTTATTGTTGTTGTTATTGTTATTATTTTTTTTGAAACAAGGTTTCTCTGCATAGCCTGGGCTATCTTGGAACCCTCTCTGTAGACCAGGCTGGCCTCAAACCCAGAGAGATCTATCTGCCTCCCAAATGCTGGGATTAAAGGCATGCACCACTACCACCTGGCTAAAATAGTCATATCTTATTACCATTAAATTTAAACTTCAATATTAAAAACACCCAAATGTCTTAAAATACAGCAATCTAAAATACAAAGTAGAACCAAGAGCTGGTTCTTTAAAAAAAATGAACAAGATTGACATACTTTTTGATGGGTGATGTCGTTCTGTGTGCTGTGAATACGTGTTGCTCTGATTGGTTGATAAATAAAGCTGTTTGGCCAATGGTGAGGCAGAATAATGTTAGGTGGGACATTCTAAGTAGAGAGAGAGGAAGGAGAAAGGCAGAACAGAGGAAATGCTGCTAGCCGCTGCCAGGAGAAGCAAGATGTAAAGTACCAGAAAACCACAAGCCATGTGGCAAAGTATAGATTTATAGAAACGGGTTAATTTAAGATGTAAGAGCCAGCCAGCAAGAATCCGGCCATGGCATAGTTTAAAAATAATATAAGCCTCTATATGTTTATTTGGGTCTGAGTGGCTACGGGATCGGCAGGTGAGAGAGATTTGTCCTGACTGTGGGCCAGGCAGGACATAGGAAAACTTCAGCTACAACCTTTGGCCAATTTAACCAAATGAAAAGAAAGATGATCCAAGTTCATAAAATTAGAAACAGAAAAGAGGAGGCTGTAACAGGTTCTGATGAAATCCAGAGTATCACCAAAGAATACTTTGAATAATTATATTCCCCAAACAAGGAACATCTGAAAGAAGTGGGGAAACTGAGACACATGTCAACTGCCAAACCTAAATCAAGAAGATAGAAGCACTCACGCAGTTCCCTATAAAGAGCAATACTAGAGAGGTATTGAAGAGTCTCTCCATAAAGACAGGCCCGGGACTGGACAGGGTCATTGTCAAACTATGCTGAATGTCTAAGGGAGGGCTAACTCCAATATTCCTTGAGCCACTCCAAAAACAGAAGGTGAAGGAACACTGCCAAACTCACAAAGCCAGTATTACTTTGATACCCAAACTAGATAAGGATAAAAACACTTTCCATATGGACACTGATGGAAAAATTCTCAGTGACATCCTTGCAAATTACTGGGCATGGGGGTGCAAGCCCTTAATCCCAACACTCAAGAGGCAGAGGCAGGTGGATCTATGCGAGTTCAAGTCTGGTCTACATAGTGAGTTTCAGGCAAGCCAGGGATACACAGGGAGACTCTTTCCAAAAAATCTTGCAATTTTATTCGAGAATATATTCATGGGGGCTGGATGGATGGTTATTCATTAAGAGTGCTGACTACTCCTTTAGAGGACCTGGGTTCAATTTCCAGCACCCACACGGTAGCTCTCAACCACTCATAGCTCCAGCTTCAGGGGATCTGACGCCCTCTTCTGGCCTCCACAGGCACTGCACCCATGTGCTCATGTACACACACAGATAACTGAAATAATAAAAAATTAGAAAAGAATTTTGACATCTATTGGTTTTAGCGTGCATTTGGGCGCATGTCTCTGTGCATGCATATTGTGCATGCGGGGACACACATGCAGCAACAAACAAGTGGAGGCCAGAGGACAACTTGCAGGAGTCAGGTCTCTTCTCCCACTTTGTGGGTCCCAGGGATTGAATTCAGGTCCTCAGACCCATCAGCCAGTACCTTTACCTACTGGGCCATCTTGCTGGCCCTCAGAGCTCATAAAAGGATGGAATGATGAATGAATCAAAGTCCCATAACCTCAACTTTAGTGATTTCCAGTTAATGTACAACAGTTATGGATTTCATCAGAGTTGCAAATAGTCCTGTAGGAGTAATGGGTACAATGCCAATATTTAAGGCCAAAGGAGTAGACTAATTCTAAGCATAAATGCAAGTATAACCAGAGGCATTGTGGACAGCATGGCAAACAGAAACTTCCCTGGTGCCAGTTATCTGTAAGTGTGTCACCCCAGACAACAGTTCCAAGCTGCCTGAGCACCTGAAAAGCACTTGGGCCCATTTGTAGAAATGATACCTTAAAATATAGTGGTCAGGATAGCTCAGAAACCTATGGTAGAACCAAACATGACTGGAAAAAATCGATGAAATAATGTTCTGCTGTACTCAGATTGGTGCCCAGTCCAGTCTTCATTGGAGAGGCTGCCTCCAGCGGCTGATGGACACAAACTCACAGCCAAAACATGGGCTGAAGGAGAGAGAGAGAGAGAGAGAGAAGAGAGAGAGAGAGAGAGAGAGAGAGAGAGAGAGAGAGAGAGAGAGAGAGAGAGAGAGAGAGAGAGACACTGGCCTTGGGTGGGCTTTTGAAATCTCAAAGCCCAGCCTCAGTGACACTTCCTCCAACAAGGCCCACATCCCCTTAACAAGACCACGCTTCCTAATTCTTCCCAAACAGCTCCACTAACTAGAGATCAAGCCTTCAAACATATGAGCCCCTGGGGACCATTCCCATCCAAATTACCACAATCTATCTACTTTTTCCCATGTCAGTTGCACCGTTTTATATTTCCACAAAAAAATGCTTATGAAATTTTCAATGCATTCAGTTCCCTAAACCCTGTCCTTTGCGGAGCTTAGGAGGCATAAATAGGGGTGATGGATTAAAATATTGGTCAAAGTAAGTTATATGTTTGAAATTACAAAGGAGTAAAAAAAGAAAAAAATATTGCTTAAAACAAATATTGACTATTTGTGATCAATTTAATCCTCAGTCTGCCTCCCCTGTCTATAGGTTAGGGAGTGAGGTTGAAAAATCCCAATCCTCTAATTGTGCTATAGGGATTCAGGTGACCAGCTTACATCCTTAGGCTATTTATGGGGCATGGTCACTTTTTTTACACACAGAAAACGTCTACTAATTCAGAGATTACATGGTATTAAAAGTTGTATGCTAGGAAACTCGGAGATAGACTCTATCTATCTGTCTATCTATCTATCTATCTATCTATCTATCTATCTATCTATCTATCTATCTATCTGTATATCTGTCATCTACCACCCTACATTCTTACTTACCTATCTAACATGGTCTTAGACTGGTCCTGAGGCACAGATCCCTACATCAAGTAACTGTGTAACTGAAAAGGCACCCGCACATCACTAGTCTGTCATTAATAATTAGCTCAGCCCATCATATTTCATGACTGTGTCTTCCAGGGAAAGGTACCTCTTGCAGGTATCCATTTGCTCTTGTCAGCTTCTAAATCTCGGGGTGCTCTCAAGAAACACAGAGCTTCTCTCTCCTCCTGGGGATGGGAAATGTTGAGAATGGGATGGAGATGAGGTTGACTCAGGGCTCACTCTCACTAATTGTCAGACACTGAGATGGGCAAGACTTGAACACTGCTTGATTTCCAGTTGGCTCTGCCATTTCCAGGTGTGTGAATGTGAGCACACTTTCTCATTCATGTCACCTTATTTTCAGACAATAATTATTTGTACTTCGATAGTTATTATCTTCCTTAGAAATACCCTGAAAAGACACAACTTTGGGGAGAAATGATCTTATTAAAATTTACAGTTGCAGGTTTCAATCCATCATTGAGAGGAATTCAAGTCTGAAAAAGCAAGCAAGCTAGTCACACCGCATCCATGGGCCACATAGAAATGACTGCGACTTTCTGCTTGCCTTCTCTGGTCTCATATAGCTCAGGAACTCCTGTCTAGGGAATGGTGCTGCCCACAATGGGCTGGGTCTTCCTATGTTAATTAACAACCAAGACAATCCCCCTCAGACCAACCTGATCTAGATAATTTCTCATTAAGACTTTCTCCCTGGAGGGATGAGAAAACTTGAAGTGAGTTCATGAAACCAGAAAGTATCAAGAACAGCATCAAGAAGACAGGCTGACAGGACAGGGTGTTGGGGTAAATGCTGGGGCTTTAAGCAAAGCTCTTGACCCCTCTCCCAACTAGGATAACTCTCAGAGCATCTTATAGTCAGTAGGTTTAAAGCAAAGTTCATGTCCTTGTCAATCCTGTCCTGTAAAATGATATTTTCACCTCTTTCATCTCACTTTCATCTACATGAAAGGATTCCAGCACTTAAAAAAAACAAAAAAACGTTTGCGAGATGGGTAAGAGAAATAGGGATGAAAATTTTGGCAAGTATTATGACCCATTTTGAAGAAAATGGGCCTTGGAGGAGATAAGTATCTTGCTTAGCCTCTTGAAGTCAATAAATGAAGGGGCTTTGAGTAAAATCAGATATTTTTCGTTTCAAAACCATTGATTAAAATGCCTTAACTAGACATTCTAGACAGCTTGCTCTTTTTTCCCCATAAAGCAAGAAGTAACATCAATAGCTTATTCCTGACATTTGGTATTATGAGCATCTTTTCATTTGCCGGAAGTGCATGCCTTAGTACTAACACAAAGGACCATTTTCAGGCAAAGGCAATATGCCTTCTTTCTTTCCTGGTGCACTTATATTCAGATGTGAGAACTGGTAGAAAGCTGAATGTCTCAAAAGAAACTAATATTTTTTCCAACTAAAAACAAAAACAAACAAACCAAAGACTTTTCCCCCAAGTACTTCTAAGCTCTGTCAAGTTGAGAATTGTAAGGATCACAGTATCCAACCAAGCTGTTGAAAATATATGCATAAAATAATATAGAATGAAATTAATGTGGTTTATGCTATTGCAGGGAAGAAGCAGAGGGTGGGTCAGGAGGGATGACTAAACCTTTTTTCATGCAGTCATCTAAGATACAAGATTTCTCATCTCTTTTTATTCTGCTAATGTCTACATGAAGCCCTGGTAAGTCTATGGTACTCCATATAATCCTGTATGAGGTGGGATGGTAGGAGAGCAATCAGACTGCTTGTGCCCTCATTACCAATAAGCTAAGCATATATCTTGAATTTTTGTTATACTGTTCAGATCTGATTAGATAGACACAGAGACCAGGGGAGAATAGGTAGGTAGAAAAAAGTTGGACAAATCTATATAAAGCTATAATTAGATAGATGAGATGATGTGGTACGCCACTCACAGTAGGGTAACTATAGATTGTTGTTTCAAAAAAACTAGAAAAAGTCATGCTCACAAGAGTCAACATGTAGATATGATATCCAGTTGAAGAGGTAGATTTGTTTAAAATGATATAAAATTGTGCAATATCTACATTACATTATGCTACAGTATTTACACAACTTCTAATATCTCTGTTAAGTTTAATGTGAGTGGAGAAAGTAAGAGCTAATGAGGGGCAGGACTGGAGAGATGGCTACACCGTTAAGAGCACTTTCTGCTCTTGCAGAGACCTGGGCTCAGCATCTACATATGGTGGCTCACAACCATCTGTAATGTCAATGTCAGTCCTTGACTTCGGGAGCCAAGGCAGGAACTCAAACAGGGTAGGAACCTGGAGGCAGGAACTGAAGCAGAGGCCATTGAGGGGTGATGCTTACTTGGTTTCTCCTCCTGGTCTACTTTCCTTTCTTATACATTTTAGGACCACTGGCCCAAGGTGGTACTGCCCATAGTGGGCTGGTCCCTCCTACATCAATCATTAATCAAGACTGTGCTCCACAGCCCAATGTGGTGGTGGCATTTTCTCAATTGAGGTTTCCTTTTCCCAGATGACTCGAGCTTATGTCACATTGACACAAACAAACAAACAAACAAACAAATAAACAAACAGCAGTGGTGGTGGTGGGTTAAAGGTGGAGGGCATAATAGAACACAGGCAAAAGGAAAGTAGAGAGGGGTGATACTGTGGGTGAAAAGTGTGTGTGTGTTTTTTTTTGTCTCTGTGTAGTTTTGGTGCCTGTCCTGGAACTCACTCTGTAGACCAGGCTGGCCTCAAACTCACAGAGATCCGCCTGGCTCTGCCTCCTGAGTGCTGGGATTAAAGGTGTGTGCCATTGCTGCCCAGCAGGTGAAAAATTTTAAACAGGAATGATGTGAGAATTAGGGATATAAGTTGAAATTGATGGGTGATGTTGCTCTGTATGCTGTGAATGTGTTGCTCCGATTGGTTGATAAATAAAATGCCAGGAGAATTCTGAGAAGAGGAAGGGTGAATCAGGAGTCACCACCCAGACACAGAGGAAGCAAGATGTGAAGGCAGAACTGAGAAAAGGTACCAAGCCACATGGCTAAACATAAATAAGAATTATGGGTTAATTTAAGTATAAGAGCTAGTCAGTAATAAGCCTGAATTAATGGCCATAAAGTTCATAAATAATATAAGCCTCTGTGTGTTTACTTGGGTCCGAGCTGCTGCAGGACCGGTGGGTGAGAGAGATTTGCCCTGACCTTGGGCCAGGCAGGATACAGGAAAACTTCAGCTACAAAATGGGAGTGCAGGAATGGAGGAAGGATTAACCAGGATTAAAAAGTATAAATGAAGCCACATGGAAGTCAGCTGCCTTGTATCTAAGCAGAAAACACAAAAAGGAAAACCTAGGAATAAAACCAATAAAAATACCTTCATCATTCAACATATTAAACATTTTCTTTACTATGATAATGTAATGTAATTTGATTGTTCCCATTTTCCCAGAACCAGGAACACACTGAATGATTGAGATAGTCAGTCTGATTGTCTCCAAAGGGGACCCTACTTGGGTCCAAACTGTCAAAAATTCTGCCAGGTCTCCAGGAATCAAGTCTAAAGATGGCAGAAACTATTGCTGGACCAAGATGGACCATGTCTCATGAGTACACATCTTCCCATACAACTGTCTCCCAAGTCTTACTTCATATCCAGTGCTAAGGTGAGTGGATGCTGGTCTCTGTGATGGAATCTTAGGAGGACCCTCTTTCATTTGATAAACTGGCACACTCAAGGATGTGTCCAAATCCATAGCCTGTGAGCCAATCATCCTAATACTTGCTTGTATGGAAACATAGCTGAACTCACAGTGCTTCATCAACTGGTTAATAAATGATTCATGTTAACGAATGCTTGTTAACTAAGAAGTCAGCTTTCAGCTTCGCATTTTTCCTTTTCCATGTGTGTATATGCGGTGTGCATGTATGTGGGCATGGGAGTGTGGTGGGGTGCACAGGCACTTGTGGATGGGTGTGTGTGGAGGCCCAAGGTTGATGTTTAGAATCATTTTCAATCACTCTTCTACCTTATTCTTTTAAAATCTTCGGGGTGTGTGTGTGTGTGTGTGTGTGTGTGTGTGTGTGTGCTCACGCGCGCGCGCGCACTGTGGCTCAGTTACCATTGTGTGGGTCCCAGAAATTTAGCCTAACTCATCAGGCTTGGCACCAAGTGCCTCTACCCAGTGAACAACCTCACCAGTTCCCACCTATTCTTCTTGAGACAGGGTCTCTCAATCAAACACAGTTCACTGGCATGACTTATCTTGGGAACCAGCATGCTCTGGAGATCTGTCTCTACTTTCTAAGGGAGGAATTACAGGCAGTCTTCTCACTTGCCTGGCGTTTACGTGGTATATTAGTCAGGGTTCTCTATAGTCATAGAACTTTTGGAATGAATCTCTCTCCATATATATAAAGGGAATTTATTGGAATGACTTCCAGGCTGCAGTCTAGCTAATCTAACAATGGCTAGTGGTGAATGGAAAGTCCAAGAATCTAGTAGCTGCTCTGTTCCATGAGGCTGAGTGTCTCATCTGGTCTTCGGTATATGCTGGAATCCTGGAGAAGTAGACTTCTGTAGCGGGGTCTTTGCTGTTGTTCCCTTTGGGGGCGGGGGCCAAGTAAGCACAGAGTCAAACCACACAGACTCCGTGAGAATGTCGAAACAACAAGCTCAGTTTATTCAGGAAAAGGCAAGCCTTATATACCCTCTACCCTACCCTGGGGAGAGGTCTGATGAATATGCATCAGCTGGTATGACATGGCTGACTCTCATTGGTCCAGTTCATCTCTAGAGCATGTTTCAGCTGCTGTTGCTAAGACCATCAGGCAGACCCAGGCTGGCTCTCAGAAAGTATCTTTTTCACTTGTTTGGGCCCTCTGGCCCTCAAGCCCTTTAGGGATGAGTCATCCCATAGACTCCAATGCCAGTGAAGGGATGAATGTGCTGGCAAAGCGAGGGCAGGCAGGCAAAGAAGAAGCAAGCTTTCCTTCTTCCATTGTCCTTATATAGGCTTCTGGCAGAAGGTGTGGCCCAGATTAAAGGTGGATCTATCGGTGGCCATGTCAGAGGAGTAGCAGATGGCAATTGACTTCAGGGGATCGGCCCACCAGCATGCAAGGCACTGATGGATGAATCTTGGATAGGCAAGCCCCCAAGAGCCTCAGCCCTAGAATATTTCTTGCTACTGCTGTGTCTTTGCATGTCTGTCACTGCCATTTTTCTCTGGTATCTGGTATGGTGTGAATGGGTGTGGAGAGATCCCCACTGCCCTTAATGTAGTAGGATCATCTCTTGGAAATGTCCTGTTTTATTGGGCATTTTTACCTGTGGATTATTATGAAGATGATTTCCTCCTAAGCTGTACTGTTTAACTGAAGCAATGATTTTATACAATAATAGTGTTAGTTTAGATAGGATTTTGATGATTGAGGGTTTTTAATAAATATAGTAAGGCATTATGGTAGAGGTTATTTTAGTGGAAAAATTAACATTGGTAAAGGTAAGATAAAATGCTGCCTCTGTCTCTGATAGAGCAGGGGCTGCAGAGGCTAAAAAAAATAAAAGAACAAAGTGTCACACAGCTAGACCATGTGAGTTTCTATTGAAGAAGCCAAATAGACTGTGGCTTAGGCTAGTGATTAAGAAAAACAATCGAGTCCCAGTAGCCCAGCTAGTTTAAATTCCTTTATCTTAATGTTGGGAAATGTGTTCATAGGTTTCTGAGTGTATCACAGCTGAAACAAAGCTTTGAAAATAACAAGTTAGACTAAGATGTTTTTGTGTGAAAAACCCAAGAGGACAATCTAAACTTTTAGAAAGGCACATAGTTGAGTGAGGGACTCCTTAAGGTCAGGAAACAAGAACCAAGCCACCCAATTATTATTAGCTGACGGGCCTTCCTTGCTAGGATGAGTAGTTGACCAAAGGTGACGATTAATTCCTTGTCCCCATTTCTCCCCTCAGCTTCCTGATATAAACAACTGTTGCTGAATGGGTATGCACCCTGAAGACTTAAAATAGAGCTGATTGATTCTTGTTCATATCATATAAAAGTTTAGATTCTTCTGAGATTACCTTCTGAGATGAATAATAAAGTGATTGTTCCTTTCTTTCTAACTGTAATATGCAGCCTGCCAGTAGAACTAACTTGAAAAATACTTTTGCTCACTATCTCCTAATCTATAACGAGTTGTTTGGATATGAATGTATGTGGGTTTTTGGGACAACCTGTTTTTCACCTGTAATACATAAAATGTTTAATCATGTTGGGGGAATGGAAACATTTTTTTCTTTTCTTTTTCTTTATTTTTTGGTTTTTCGAGACAGGGTTTCTCCATGTAGTTTTGGTGCCTGTCCTGGATCTTGCTCTGTAGACCAGGCTGTCCTTGAACTCACAGAGATCTGCCTGGCTCTGCCTCTTGACTGCTGGGATTAAAGGTGTGCACCACCACTGTGCAGTGGAAACATGGTTTTTTAAAACCTGTATTCATTGTAATCATTCAGTGAAAAATAGAGCATAATCACATTGTGATTTTTATATTGCTTGAAAGATTTTGGTGGGGTATATAAGCTGCAAGAGGAAAAAATTAAGTAAGTTAGAAGGAAAACATCAAGAATGAGAGGAGGAAAACACCAGGAAAGATGTAGAGGAAGAATGCAGAAGAAGAATAAAGAAAAAGTCAGAAGAAAACCATCAAAAGAATGTGTGTGTGCGTGCGTGTGTGTGTGTTTTCCTTACTCCCTCAGATAAAAAGCCTAGTATGCAGACTCCATGGATTCCCTGCTCTGCTGTGCTGGAGGCGGGTCCTCATGGCAGCAGTATGTATCTTCCCACCTCAAAATCCAGATCAAAGGCAGATTGTCTTCCTGCCTCAAGATCCAGATCATAAGTGTGCTCTTCTTTTCTGGATTGTATTCCAGATATAGTCAAGTTGACAACCAAGGAGAGCCATCACATGTGGGTTTCTGAGGATCCAAACTCCAATCTTCATTTTTCTATGCAGCAAACATTTGAAGCAGTGGTTCTCAACCTTCCCAATGCTCAGGCTTTTTAATACAGTTCCTATGTTGTGGTGATCCCCACCCACTAGATTAGTTTCACTGTTATGTCATAACTATAATTTTGCTACTATTGTGAATCACACTATAAATATCTGTGTTCTCTGATGGTCTTGGGGGACCCCAGGTTGAGAAACCCTGCTTTAACCACAGAGGCATTTTCCCAGCCCCTCAACTGTTCTTCCAACAGTGAACCATGCATGTCAGTGGCAGCTATGTAAACTTTCTCAGATGGAAGATCAACTTGGCATCCTCTATCTCAGAGTTAAGGAAATGATGGAAGAGAAGGCAACCTTACATTGAGAGAGTCACGGATGTAAGGAAAAGGTGCAGCTCATCCTTTGACCTCCACATGTGTGTTGTGGCTTTGTGTAAAGACTTAAGAGTTTGGTTCAGGCCGGGCGGTGGTGGCGCACGCCTTTAATCCCAGCACTCGGAAGGCAGAGCCAGGTGGATCTCTGTGAGTTCGAGGCCAGCCTGTGCTACCAAGTGAGTTCCAGGAAAAGGCGCAAAGCTACACAGAGAAACCCTGTCTCGAAAAACCAAAAAAAAAAAAAAAAAAAAAAAAAAAAGAGTTTGGTTCAGGATGTGTGGAAATATGCAGTGCTGAAGTGAAGACACACATTTCTAATAAACTTTCTCTTTTAGGTTATCTATGTCATCAGGAATCCAAGAGATGTTGCTACATCTCACTATCATATCAGAAAACATTTTCACCTTTTGAATCAACAGATTTTTGATGAGCATCTTCGTTCATTTATCCAAGGTGACAGTGAGTGGAATCTGGACCACCAATTTTATATTTTGAAATCAAGGTAAGACCAGAGATCTGTGTTGCATGTTTAAAAGCTAAATCTGTGGGTCACAATTTTTTTAAAAATTTACTCAGTGTGGGACAAGAAGGATGGTTTAGCTGTTAAAAGTGTGTACTACTCTTGTAGATGCCCAAGTTTGGTTCCCAGAATCCATGCCAGGTTTCTCTCAATTGCTTGCAACTCCATATCCAGGGGTTTAGCGCCCTCTTCTGGCATCCCCAGACACTGCATTCATGTATGCACATAACCACACACAGATATACATATGCACGTAACTTAAAATAACAAAAAACAATGTTTTAAAATTTTACTCAATGTGATGTCAATAATTTTATGGGCATCCAGATGCAATCTGATTTTCTTTTTATGCATTTTTTCACTTAGAAAAATGCAATACTTGTATGATATACTATATAGATATGAATGATCATTTATCCTTCATTTTTATATTTATCAATTGTTTTCAGATATTATATTCATTAATTTAGTGTGTGTGTGTATGTGTATGGGGTTTCACACATGCCATTGTGCATGTGTGGATGTCTGAGGACAACTTGTGGGAGTCAGTTTTCTCCTTCAGCCATGTGGGTTTCAGGGATAAGGCTCATATCATCAGGCTTTAGGTCAAGTGCCTTTATCCACTAAGTCATTTCATTAGTTCTTGGTATTTTACTCACAATGAAGTATTATTTAATAAATCTATGATTGTTTTATAAAATAGTTCTTACGTGTATTTGGGTTTTATCCTGCTCTTTTTTTTTTATTGGGGTCAATGCTGGTAGATCAGAGAGATAGAACAAGCCACTGCTATCTCACCTCGCCGGATCCTCAGCTAGTCTTGTCTCCTCAGACTGGAGGCCTCTGAGTCCTCATCTGGAATGGGTCTCAGCTGAATTACTGCTCGAAAGCCTGAAGCTTAACCAGCCACATGCTTAACCATCCAAAAGCTTCTAGCTTCTGGTCCTCACGCCTTATATATCTTTCTGCCTTTTACCACCACTCCCTGGGATTAAAGGCTGGCTTTCTGGGATTAAAGGCGTGTGTCACCATGCTTGGCTATTTCCAATGTGGCCTTGAACTCACAGAAATCCAGAGGGATTTCTATCTCTGGAATGCTAGGATTAAAGGTGTGAGTGCCGCCATTTTCTAGCCTTTGTATCTAGTGGCTGTCTGTTCTGTGACCCCCAGATAAATTTATTAGAGTACACAATATTTTGGGGAACACAATACCACCACATTTCCTCTCTTTTTGTCTAAAATTAAAAAAGCTTATAACTAATACAAGAAAAACTATCTTCAATAAGTATATGCAATATACAGTCAAGATTACATTAACAATGTCTAGTCCATTAACATTTGACAGATCCAGAAAAAACCTCCATTATATATATTAACAATGTCTAGTCCAATAACATCTGATAAACTCAGACCAAAAAATTTTCATTACTTATCTTATTTAAAACAAGTAGTTCCTTTTTAAAAGTAGATTCCATAATCTCCCTTTTTATCTTATCATATCCATATTTTCTCTTTTTTCCTTTCATAATAGATTCAGTAGTCTACCTTTTGTCATTTTTATATCTTCCCCTTTTTCTTCAGTGTAGATTCAATGATCTACCTATTTATCCTATTATTTCTTTATCTTTTTTCTCAGAGTAGATTTGATGATCTATCTCATATCTATATTCTCTTTTTCTTTTTGCTTTCTAGGGGTAAAGATATCTTTAGGGAATCTTGAAAAGAAAATTTTTGGGTTAATCATCAAGTCCTGTGTCATTTGTCCAGTCTTTGCATAAAAGGAAAGTTCAGGGCTTGTTTCAAGTCCTTGTTTGAGTAGTCTGTCAGGCTGGATCATCTCAACTAGTCCTCTCGAAATTGTTCTGATCAGTTTGTAGTCCAAAGTCGATTTTTTCCATGGTGTTAATCGGCTTAATGGCTTTACCATAGTCCATGTGGAATCATCGTTGTAGGATCCTGTCATCTTTTTGAAGATTTCAAAGTCACTGTTAGGCGTGGTCATGGTTTCCTGCAGACTTTTTTTTTTTTGCCTCCTTTGTGGTTTGGAGCAATCACAGTCTGATAAATGTCTCTCTCTCGAAACCATGAACATTCTTCCCTAGAACAGAAAATCTTCACAGCAATTTTTCCCCACCATTTGTCTTGCCAAACTTTTCCAAACTGACCTTTGCCGATGCTTTCTTGTAACACGATGGTCCTGGCAATTCTTCTCTGAACCAGCAGCAGTAAACCCTTCGTCCCTGGTAGCAGCATCATCGCAGTCACCAACACGATGAGAAGGAGCTGGCAACGTGGAGCATTATCCTGCTCTTTTTATATACTTTTCTAGTTAGAGGTTCAAAGAGGCAGGGCTGGAGAGGTGGTTCAGTGGTTAAGTACTCTTTCTGCTTTTTCAGAGGATCCAGTTTCAGTTCTCAGCACCCATATGATGGCTTAAAACCATCTGCAATTCCGGTTCCAAGAGATACTATACCCTCTTCTGGTCTCTGAGAACACTGCACCCATGTGAGGCACATACATACATAACAACAAACATTCCTACACATGAAATAAGTTATAAAAAATCCGTTTAAATGTGTAGGTAGTAAGCATGCATAATTTTTTCCTCTAAAAAGCACATGTGAGCTTCTTGGACAATGTAATAATTGTGTTATAGACCTCTAGAGGTAGAAACTTGACATCCTTTACCTTCCTCAAAGTAAATGCCATCCTCCAATCAGGAATAAGAATAAATTCATGAGGTGCAAAGTTCAGTAATAATTTCCCTTTCTTCCCCTATCTCCATAGTGGTTTTTGGATCCTGGTTTGATCACGCACTTGGATGGTTAACAAGGAGAGACACAGAGAACTTTCTACTAATGTCCTATGAGGGGCTACAGAGGGTAATTCTCTTTTACTGTGTTTCCTATATTGCCCATATCTGCCTTTGTTCCTTTCCTTTGTATTTCTCTAGGGGTAAACAATCGAGTAAGTGAGTGGGAGACTGTCATAGTTAGCATCGTTGTCAACTTGACACACCTGTGAGAGGAACTATCCATGGAGAAAATGCCTCCACTAGATGTCTGTGGGGGGATTTTCTCAATTAATGATTAATGTAGGGGAGCCTCGCCACTCTGGGTGCTATATCCACAGGCGGGTGGGCTTGGGATGTATAAGAAAGGTAGCTGAGTAAGCTAGAGGGAGCAAGTCAGTGAACAGCAATCCTCTGTGGGCTCTGCTTCAGTTCCTGCCTCAAGTTCCTGCCTGGCTTCCCTCCATGATGTTCAAAACCCAGAAGCTGGATAAGCCCCTCCTCCCCCAGGTTGTTATTGGTCAGTATTTTATCATGGTAACAGAAAAATCAAACCCAAAGAGGGAAGGTGTGTAAAATCCAGCCTTTCATTGCCTGCATAACCTCAGCACGTTCTATCTCATCCTGTGACTCACTGTTCTCCTGAAACTGCAAAAACAGTAGTATTCAGCTACACAATAAAAGTGACAACTATCTAGAATAGTGAATGTCGTGCTACATGTGTGGTTGATAAGTCTTAGCCACGTCTTATTAAAGACACGTGCTTCGTCTAAACGTTCCTTCAGTTTCAGAGTAAGAATCTGATGGCTTTTGTTCAGAACGCTAGCCTGGCACATGCTCTGCGTTCAAGCTCAACAACATTAGTACACGAAAGTTGTCACAGTGGCTCCCACCTCGACAACCTGACCACATCAACACATTTGATGCAGGCACCTCAATAGCTTCATATTGGGGTCCAGGGACAATCAGACAGAACATCGAACATAAAACTTAGGCAAGGACCTTTCATATATAGACTTTTAGAGAATGTTCCAGGCTCGAGTCCTAAGTCAGAACTAAGAACTGGCCAACAGGAATCTCACCATTGTAAACTATGTAGTATATACAGCAATTCCAATACTCCAAAGAGTAGTGGTTTTTCATACAACTCTTTCTCTCTTTCAAATGCCCTTCTATTGGCTAATTTAATCCAGTGACCACTGAAATTCCCATTTCTTTCTGTGGCATACAGTGTTTTTTTTTTTTTTTTTTTTTTTTTTTTAGAAAGTGCCTGTTCATTTACTGCCTCTACTTTCCAATCCAATTTACATCCAGTTGGATTCATGAGTCTTGTTTTTTCCCAACAAAATTTGCCAATGAAAAGTTGGTAACCAAGGGTAATGATGAGTGTAATGGGGAGAAGCAGAAAAAATATTTCATGTATTTTATATGAAATCTAGATTAGTTGTGTGGGGGGCACACAGGGAGAAGCAGGAGATGGACTGTTCAGGCAAGGGAAAGGGTAAGTAGGAAGGGGTAAGGTGGACAGCAAAGCATGATGGGTGATGAGGTGAACATGAATTCAGTACAATGATACACATGTATAAAAAGTGACATAATGAAGTCCCACATTTTATACACTTAAAGTTAATTAGTTTTTCATAAGGAAAAGTCAGGGGTTGAGGTTGGCTTAGCTGTTCAGAGCATTTGCTGCTCTTCCAGAGGACCTGAGTTTGGGGCCCAAACTCATGCCAGTTAGCTCATAACTGCCTGTAACAATAGCTCCAGGGGAATCTGATACTCTCTTCTGGCCTCCACGGACACCACACACACACACACACACACACACACACACACACACACACACACACAAGACATACACACACACACAAGACACACACATACACAGGCATACACACACAAACACATACACACATAGACATACACAGACACACAGACACAGACACAGATGCAAACATACACACACAGTCATATACACACAGACACATACACAAACACATACACACATACACAGATACACACAGACAGACACAGATGCAAACATACACACACAGACACACACACATCTTTTTCTGAGCTGGTGGCTGGCAGGCAGACTTGACGAAGGAATGGGTTTTCTTTTCATGACTCCTTTATCCCTTCACAATGTAAGACAGAGTTGAAAACTGGTGAAGTTGGTGCTGGAGCGATGGCTGAGTGGCTAAGAGTACATGCTGCCTTTACAGAGGAGCTGGGTTCGATCCTCAGTACCCACATGGTGGCTCCCAGCCACCTCTAATTCCAACTCAGAGGGATCCATTGTCTTTTTCCTGCCTCAGTGCTCACTGTATGCACATGCATCATATATATATATATTATACATTATAAATTTATACATATCATGTATTATAAACTTATATTTTCCTTTTATACTATATAATGTGCTATTATACAGTATATACATTGTATATAATTTATAAACATAATGTAAAAATATAACTGTATAAATGGTACATATGACATATTGTGTACATTAACATATAAATATATAAGATATATTTGTATATCATATAGGATATATATTTTTATATTACTATGTATACTATATTATATATTTGTGTATATTACTATATATAATATGTAAATATTCATATATATAGATTATATATAAATATATATGATGTAGGATGTTGGAAAGAAAAGTTTAGGTCACATAATAAGGAAGTATTCACCTTCTTGAGAACTCAAGGACTATGTCACCATCAGTGCTTGTATCCACTCTCTCCTGATAACTCCTTTTCCACCCACAGGACCTCAGAGGCAGCACACAAAAAGTGTGTCAATTTCTGGGAAAATATCTGACTCCAGAACAGCTTGATTCTGCTGCCCGAAACTTGTCCTTTTCAGTCATGAAAGAGAATAGCATGTCCAACAGCCTAATGCTAAGAAATCCCAAAGATGGCACCGTCTCCAATATACCATTGCTGAGAAAGGGTGAGACAAGATAGAGTGTCAAGGCTGTGTTGTAGAAATGGGTAGGTTTTGGGGCTGGAGAGATGGCTCAGAGGTTAAGAGCACTGGCTGCTCTTCCAAAGGTCCAGAGTTCAATTCCCAGCAACCACATGGTGGCTCACAACCACCTGTAGTAAGAGCTGATGCCCTCTTCTGGCATAAAGGTGTACATGCATATAGAGCACTCATAAATAAAGAAATCTAAAAAAAAAAAAAAAAAAGAAATGGGTAGGTTTTTGATGTTTGCATGAAGCATGAGGCATGGAAACAGATGTGCTTGGAAGCTAGTGTCATATTCCATCATATTCTTTCAGAAGATTCGCTGCCCACAGATCCGTTACTGAGAATCCTTAGAACCACGGTTAAGCAGAGAAGGAGTGAGAGGTGCCTGTGCCCTCCTGGCTCTGCCTGTGCAATGGACAAGTCCTGTCTATACACTTAGACCAGTCAGTCTCAGTGACATCGTCCACGTCTGTAAGAAACCAGAGGTGTAGTCACAGGAACAGCACTTTCCAATTCAGAGGAGCGGGGAGCACTTGAAACCACTGTGTTATCTTTCCAGCCCCTCTTTGAAGGAATAAAGGGCGAACCTTAGGCCTGATCCCTGGAACTTGGAGAAAGAATTTTTGAGATCACTTTTCCAAAGGTATGGATTCTTGATTTTAACTTTGGGGATTCTAGATATGATCTTCATGCTTCCCATTTCTGCATTTGTGACGCTGGTGTCTTTTAGGATCACAGCATGAACTACATTTCAGGTGGATGTTCACTGCACTGAGAAGGACACCAGTGTAGACATGTTACAAACATGACTTCCAACCAGAACTATAAGAGAATCGGGGTCTCTTCATGTTCAAACCCCAACACTCTAAGACAGCCATTAAGGACTCATTCATGTTTTCAAACATGCTCAGAATTTATTGAATGCATTTGTTATCTAAATATTGCAAAGTGGTGAGGGGAAGTATAAAGACAGATGGGGGCAGGACACTGTGAAAGAACAACCCTGGAATCAGCTACCAGTACCAGGTGTGCAACTTGGGACAGGGTACACAGGAGAAATATGACGAAGGAAAAGCCGTTGTTTCAAGATCAGTTCGTGCTGTTCCATACCAGACGGACACCTCTCCTCTCGCTTTCCTCTTTGACCCAGGGACAATGTAAGATATCCAGTTTTCCCTTCGTTTCCACAGCTTGCAGTAGCATCTGTGACTCCTCAGTCAATGCAGATTTGTCCAGTCTGGAGTGAAAAAGACAGTGCTGTTTATTTTTGTTACATTTACTAATTTGTATGTGTTTATACAGGCACATGCTACAGTGCACATGGAAGATCAGAGGTCAATTCATGAGAGTCCATCCTCCCCCTTCTATTATGTGGGTCCGTCCCGGTTTGTCAGGCTGGACAGCAAGTGCCTTCACCCACTGAGCCATATCAGCATCTCAAGTTTTGTTGACAATCACTTGCCTCTCTTTACCTCTATGCTGACCTCTCTGTCACCCTTCCCTAGGAATGAATGAGTGTACCGAGTGTCAAGAGAAGGCGTGATTCTCTCCCAGAGAGTAGGGACCCTCTCATATATATAGATGTGTAATGTAGATGTCTATATAAAGAATCTATCAGGATGTTAAGATTAAAGTTAAACACTGAAGTAAAAATGACTGTTTTATTCATTGTTTAATTGCCTAACCATGATGTTTATTATTCCTTATTCATACATTATAACTTAATACAGTGTTGGCTTTTCTCAAACTTGTGAATACTAGTATAATGTCATTGTCACCAATCTCATAATCATCCATCTTAAGCCTCTCCCTTTATGTGTTTCTACTCACTTTCTATGAGACACTTAAAACTTATCCTACATCTTAGCTTACCCATGAACATATCTGATGCTCATCTGTTCTCACTGCCTGTTCCACCCATGCCATTATCACTAAGTTTACTTAAAAAATAAAAATTACCAAACACTCATTATCTTTACACTTATATTTAAAAATCTATTGGTTTATTCTTTGATAATTTCATATATATACAATGTATTTTGATCATATCCTTTCCCCGTTCTCCTCCACATCCCTTTCCAAACTTCAAGTCCTTTTCTTCTCCAATAGCTCACTGAGTCTAAGTCGTGATGCCCACAAGTGTGTGGATGTAGGTGCATGCTCTGGAGACTATGCAACCTACAGGGCCCACATCCCTGAAGAAAACTGACCCTCCTTCCCTTGAAGCCACAAATGCTCCTAGCTCCTCAGCTGGGGCGGGGTCATGATCCCCTCCTGTCTGTGCTGGAGGGTTGAGTGGCTTGAGCTTGTGCAGATAGCCGCTGCTCCTGTCGGTTCATGAGTGTACCTGCCTTCTCAAGTCTAGAAGAGGCTGGTGTGCAGCAGTCCTGCCAAACTCTTACCATGTTTCTACCCCTTCTTCCTCAGTGTTCCCTGGACCCTGGAAGTAAGGGACCACGCCTCCCTTTAAAAAATAATGTCTTAAGAAGTCAACACTCAACACAGTTAATTTTTTTTCTTGAAAAATTTCCCCTAGATTTTTGGGCAGTAGTTCCCCTTGAATTTCACAAATTGAGATTGGAACACAGGTCTCTCTGATAGGGTACAGCTGGCTGCCTCAATTTTCTCCACCTTCTCTGCCTGCTTTTTTCTTGCCTGATGTCCATAACCAAAAGTCATGTCACCTTTAACTACAAAGAGTAGATTCAGAGATCTGCCAGGATCTTTTAGATCTGCTGCCCACTTCAGCCCCTGCCTGTCCAACCTCCCCTTCAGTCAATACTGCCCCAACCACAGCCTTCTCACCACGATTTACCCCTCTGTGTCCACACCCCAGCCCTTCTCAACATCTCATCCTTGCCTGCACATTACTCTTTATAACCCCAGTAAAGGACCTAAGTCAACAGGGCAGAGGCATGAGCCATTTTTCTCACTGAATGTTCCTTAAAACATCTTCACAGGCACTTACGTAATCAACCTGCACATATGGAATAAGTTCTCAAATGCAAATGAAATGTTAGGAAACATAACCTGGATTTATAATTCCATACAGCAATTTCAGAACCCTTTCTGACTCTAGACTGGAGGTGAACATTTATGGCAGTGTTTGTAATCGCCTCAGCTGGGTGATTGTGTCTCCAGAAGACATGAAAATGCCCAACCAAGTTGTGCCCAGTGGTATAACACCGGCCTGGTAGTTATAGGACTAGCCAATCACTTTTTAACTGGATGATGATGCCTGTTCCACAGGGGAGATTTAATGTCTGCTACTGTAAACATTGTCAAAATCCCACGGCCAAAGAGATGACAGACCCTAGAGGGAAAGCTACTGTGGTTCCCTTAAATGGCCATGTTGTAAAATTGCCATCTAAATGTTTACATTTATACCCATAGATTTGTACCTCTCACAGCCTTGGTCAAGGAAGCCTTTTTCCCTTTTTTTTGGGGTGGGGGGCTGTGGGTGGTGGTTAATGCAGATTCACAACTGGTTGAAAACGCTGAGAGCAAGTGTTTATGAATGCTGAGTCATAGATGGGTCATTTATCAACCTCCCCATCCAAGGCTCATGGATGATCATAAAAGAAGGGGCAGACAGACCTCAAGAGCGGAGGGTGGGAAGAAGCACTATGAAATGCTATCTTGTAGACATGACATGACCGTTTTATGCATCCACTCACAGTTGATGCTGAGGTTGCCGGCACAAGACCTGCATTCAAAATTCCAACATGGGTCGGGGAGGGACTCTGAGACCCTCCCCTAGCTGAGAAACTATTGCCAGCTGATGACAGCTGAATGAGAATAACTCTTAAGATGTGGCTGTTGGTAGGTTGCCCAGGCCCCAGTAGACGACCCCATGCCCATAAGCACATGGTCAGCAGGACTTGGAGTCAGGGGGTTATTAGTTGGGATTGGAAGGTCCTGGGAGGGTTGGAGGTTGTTAGTGGGGGGTGGGGGTGGAATATGATCAAAACACATTGTATATATGTATGAAAATTTCAAATAGTAATGTGTTAAAATTAACTTATGGCTTGGAGAGATGGCCCAGTGGTTAAGAGCACTGAATGCTTTTCTAGATGTGACTAGGGTTCAACTTCCAACACTTACATGGTGGCTCACAGTTATCTGTAACTCTGTCCCAAGGCATCTGATGACCTCTTCTGGCCTTTTTAGGCACTGGACAGGCATGTGGTGCATGGATTTTCATGCAGAGAAAACACTCATTAAAGTGTTTTAAAGATTAATTTGGCATTGAAAATGTGTTATACCCTGAGAGACCATTTAAATGACTTACACAAATTACACTATATATGTGAACTCATACTTATAAATACTTTGTCTTTTTTATTACCATTTCTTGTTTTTTCTAAATGTTATACAATACCCACATATAACATTTGTTTGTGTGTATGTGTGTAAGTGTGTGTGTTTGTGTATACACATTATAGACTAGGATCCATATATGAGTGAGAACATGTGGACTTTTTCCTTCCTGAGATCAGGTAACCCTATTTGGTATACTTCTAAGTTCACTATTTTCTACAAATATTGTGATTTCATTATTCTTTGGAGTTGAATGATAATTTAAAAAAAAGCCAAGTTTTTAAAAGATGTCTGATGATGTTTGGAGCAATCACCACCAGAGGGCGCTACTCATGAATGGCTGGAAATCAAGGATGGTTCTCAGTGTCCTAGAGTACAAAAGTGGTCCTGTACAACAGAACGTCCTAGCCCAGTCTCAACGGGGCTGAGCTTGAGCAAACCACCGTTGATGAGCTTGCTCTGAAGTTATTCCTGCCCCCAGAGACAGGGAGTACTCACCCCAGCACCTTCAAATTACAACTTTTGTGACTCAAAGCCTCACACAGCAGCTGCAGCCCATCGTGGTCGAAGGTTATCCAGTCGAGGTTCAGGCTAGTCAGTGTTTTGCATGTGGTGAGAGCTGAGGCAAGGTCTTCACAGCAGTCAGTTTTGAAGTCATTCATGTCTAACCTGTGACAGGGAAAATACCAGAAACAGAATGTGGTATTTGGTGACAGCCAGTTCCAGGCTTCTGAGCCAAGTCCTAACCAGCCCCAAATGTCCACAGTAAATAAAAGCACTAAGCAAATCCAGGTTTCACAGAACAGTATTTTTTTTTATTATTTGAGAATTTCATACATGTAGACGATGTGTCCTGATTACATCTGTCTACCACGCACACTTCCAACTCCTCCCAGACCTCCCATTCTACACAGCTCCCACTTGATACCCGTTTTAAACCCATTAAGTCAGTGGTTTGCTGTGGATATCCCTCTGTATAAATAAAATGTGGATTGGCCAGTAGCCAGGCAGGAAGTATAGATGTGACAAGCAGAGAAGAGAATTCTGGGAACAGGAAGGCTGAGCAAGAGAGACGCTGCCAGCCACCGCCATGAAAATCGAAATGTAAGATACCGGTAAGCCACGTGGCAACTTACAGACTAATGGAAATGGGTTAATTTAAGATAGGAGAACTAGATAACAAGAAGCCTGCCATGGCCATACAATTTGTAGGCAATGTAAGTCTCTGTGTGTTTACTTGGTTGGGTCTGAGCGGCTGTGAGACTGGCGGGCGAGAGAGATTTGTCCTGACTGTGGGCCAGGCAGGACTGGAGAAAACTTCAGCTACAGTGGTTCTCAACCAGTGGGTTGTAACCCCTTTGGGGTCAAACGACCTTCTCACAGTGGTCACATATTAGATATCCTGCACATCAGATATTTACATTGTAATTTGTAACAGCAGCAAAATTACAGTGATGAAGTAGCAGTGAAAATAATTGGGGGTCACCTCAACTGTATGGAAGGGCTGTAGCACTAGGAAGGCGGGAATCCCCTGCACCAAGCCCAATCAGCATCGCCTTAGGTGCTTGGGTTTAGGAATACCCACTGGTGCACAGGCGACCAGGGCGACATCTCTACAGAAAACTGACTCTCCTCCCATCAGCAGCCCAGGGCAGGGGCTTCTCGAGTGCCTCTGCCATCCAACCTGGAATTGTGACCCGGATGACTCATGCCAGGTAAGCTGGTAAAGAACCTGTGGCCGGGCATGCCATAGGCCCTAAGGGAAAACCCACTACTTCTGCTTTACTAAGGGGACATAACATAAAACTACCTTCTAAATCAGTGGTTCTCAGCCTTCCTAATGCTGTGACCCTTTAATACCGTTCCTCATGTGGTGGGGACCCTGCCTCTGCTAAATTATTTTCATTGCTACTTCATAACTAATTTTGCTACTGTTATGAATCATAATGAAAATATTTGCGTTTTCTGATGGTCTTGGGTGACCCCTGTGAAAGGGTCATGGTCACCCCCTAAGGGGTCATGACCCACAGGTTGAGAACCATTGAACTAAATGCTCAGCATTATTCCTATATGTTAGTTCAGCTCTCAAACCTCCTCAGAGATACCTCTTTTTGTTATGGACTGGTTAATACAGAGACTCACAGCTGGTCAACATTCTGAGAGTGACTAGAGAGTACTCAGCCTTACATGGAACATATATACCAGCCCTTACCCCAAGGCTCAGGGAACCTGAGGGCCCAGAAGATGACCCAGAAAGACTAGAACCAGATACTGTGGTGGGAGAAAACATGACAGGGCAGTTACGCTCCAACTCACAGCAACTGTTGTCTGTACCAGGCCTGTGTATTGACATTTTTTCTCAAAACTGGAGACTACGCTAGGTGGAATTATTCTTAATCCTATTGTCTTAGTATGGTTTTCTATTGCTGTGAAGACCACAGCAACTCTTATAAAAGGAAAACATTTCATTGTGATGGCTCTCTTTCAGTTCAGAGATTCAGACTATTATCATGGCGGGACATGGTGGCATGCGGGAAGTCCCAGGGCTGGAGAAGGAGCTGAAGGTTCTAACATCCTGACTCACAGGCAACAGGAAGTGGCCTGACTCCCTGTGTGTGGCTTGAGCACATATGAGACTCAAAGCCCGCCTCCACAGTGACACACTTCCTCCAACAAGGCCACAGCTCCTACTAGTGCCCCTCCCTTTGGGGGCCCTTTTCTCACAAACCACCACACCTGTTTACCCTCTAGCTCTCCCTCATTGAGCAGGGGGGGGGGCTTTCCACCATGACAGTTAGTAGAGACTCACCCAAGACACTGCAATTTACAATCAGGATTCCTCAGAGCCTCACATAACTGCTTGATGCCCGCGTCTTCTATGTTATTCTTGCCCAGTTTCAGGGTCTTTAGATTTTTCTTGCTAGTAAGGACAGCAGATATATCCCCACAGCAGTCTGAAGTGAGAGAGCAGCCAGACAACCTGGAAAAACACACATGCACACATATTGACTTACGAGGCTCAATCCTTTTGTTTTGGTTTATTTATTTTAATTTTTAGAACTTCATATGAGCACTGCATCTACACCCTCCATCCCTACTTCCAGTTCCTCCTATTCCCCCAAATTAATAATCTCTTAATTATTGTTACATGTATACTATATATATGTATGTATTCATTCATGCACACATGTACATGCATATTTAACCTAAGTTCATTTAGCTTTGCTTGTGTGTACATGTGTCCAGGGGATAGGATAGCCCAGTAGAGCTTGTCCCTGGAGGAGCCCCATTCTCCCTCTCAGCAGCCATTCATTGACTTTTTCTTTTTGAGACAGGGTCTCATGTACCCAGTCTGGCTTCAGACTCATTACATAGCTGGAGGATGACCTTGAACTTCTGACCCTCCTACCTCTACTTCCCAGTGCTGAGATCATAGGTATATAGTCATCACACATGTTTTTTTTTTAAAGCTGTGCTGGAGAATCAAACTCAGGGCTCTGTGTATGCTAAGTAAGTGTTCTACCAACTGGGCTACATTCCTCGTCAATGAGACCCCATCTTAACAGCTTGGCATATTTCCATCTATTTGAACCAGAAATGATGATGCCTCTCCATCTGGGGTACCCTGCTCCTGGCTGGCTCACTGCAATTCTTCTGCCATGATCTCTTCATGTGGTGTTCCTACTCTTATTCCCCCTTGTTAAAATAGAGATACTCTGAAAGTCATTGGGGCCACCTTACCGCTGATTTCAGATTTCTGTGCAAATGTCATCAAGTGGTGAATGTCTGCCAGTATTTAATATAACAAATATGTCCTCAGACCCTCCCTAAGCCTCAAGCTCATGGTCCCCATGGCACTTTTAATAATGGTTAAGAAAGAGGGGAGAGAAGGAAGATAATGGGTGTAAGATAGGTGAGCAATGGAGAATGGAGATGATGAATGTGTAGATGTTAAATATAGACATAAGGCAGATATATTAGGTGTAAGATGAACATACCATAATTAGTAGATGATATATAGATTGATAATGGACAGGCAATATGCAGATGATGAAAAGAGAAGGATGATAAGTAAAGAAAAAAATTTTTAAATGGGAGAAAAGGGAGAGATGTTAAGTTCACAGTTGATGGATAATAGGTGGGTGGATATATGATAGGCAGATAAATATGTAAATCAGTACATAAACACATATGCATAGATCCATGACTGATGGAGGTATTTCTACATATGGATTTATGCAGGTCTAATATGTGTGTGTTAATGGTTCTCAGGCAGGGATGAATTTACCCTCCAGGGGATGCACATTGCATGTAGAGATATTTTGGTTTGCCACACTAGGTCAGAGGGTGCTCTTGGCACCACATAGATGTAGACACAGTGCCATAGCCCTCTTCAAATCACAGGACAGCCACAAAAAACATGCCAACAGTACAAAGACTTAGAGACTGTGACATTTGCACACACAGTACCTTTGTGCCTCTTATGCATACACGTCCATCAACTCAATTCTGTCAGATGAGGATTATACTTAAAGTTTTTTAAAATTTTTGTTTAATGTGTACTGGTGTTTTGTCTGCATTCATGTCTGTGTGAGGGTGTCACATCCCCTGGAACTGGAGTCACAGATAGTTGTGAGCTGCCATGTGGGTGCTGGGAATTGAACCGTGGTTCTCTGGAAGAGCAGCCAGTGCTCTCAACCACCTCGTCATCTCTCCAGCCCTGTTGGAGTCTTTGTCCCCATGTAATGGAATGGATGAAGCAGTTTCTGGGGCTTCTATCATGGCATTAATTCCACTCATAGGGACTCACTTTCATCACCCAATCACCAAGGGCTCCATGTCTTATGATAGTCATCATAGGCTTCACCACAGACTCTGCGGAGACACTGACATTCACACAATTCTACCCTCCCACTTCCTGCTGAACACCAACATCCAAAACCACATTCCCCGCAATGGATGAGAACACAGTCCTACCATAACTCCTGAAGGGTGCACTTTGGGTCCTTCAAAGCTTCACACAGAATGTTAACTCCAGTATCTTTCAGGACGTTTGAACTCAGGTCAAGAAGAGAGAGGTATTTGTTGCACAACAGGGCTTCGGAGAGATGGCCACAGGCAATGAAGTTGAGACAGCAACGTGACAACCTGCAAAGAGGGTCCCACATCAGCAGCTCACTCATTGTCACAGCATCACATGCCTCTGCAAAGACTGTCATGTTCTCCCTATACTGAGTTTCCACTTTGCATGAAGAAATTTTGAAATGGGCTGGTGAGATGGCTCCACACACAAGTAAAGTCCCTTGACACCAAGCCTGAGGACCCTAGTTCAATCCGACATGATGGACGGAAATAATCAACTCCCACAAGTTGTCTTCTGTCCTCCGTGTGTGTGAGTATACACACATGATGGAATCCTGCCCTCGTGGAATATCTTCCATTATGTTTTTAATTTTTTTCGTTGTCAATAAGTGTGTATATGTCTCTGTGCAGGTGTGTATGTGGATGTAGAGATCAGAGGGCAAGCTCAGGTGTCACGCTCAGGAACACCACCCACCCCCTTTGAGACAGGGTCTCTCACTTTCTGGAACTTATTTATTAGACATGGCTGGTTGTCCAGTGAGCCCTGGGGGTCCTGCTGTCTCCATTTCTGCAGTTTTCTTTTAGATATTTTTCTTCACCCTGTTATTTGTGTGGGTTAAAGACTAGTGTTTTAAAGGCTGGATAATATTTGAGATAACTCATGCTTAATGTAACTCTTTATAATTACTAGTCACCACGTGTAATTTAATTCAAGCTACTCTATAATTAAATAACCGAATAATTTTGTCTTCTAATGTTTTTTCCTACCTCTCCTGAAATATCTTTCAACTTTTTTAGTGCATATTTTCTCCTTTTCTTTTATAAGTTTTACATCAGGACTGGAGTCATGGTGCAGCATTTAAGATCACTTGCTGATCTTGCAGAGGACACGGGGTTCAGTTCTAACTATCCACATAACACCTACATGGTACTCACAAGTCTCCCGTAACCATAGTTCTAGGGGTTTATTGACCTCTTCTGGCTTCTGCTGCTCATACACTCACATGGTACAGTTAGAAAATTCCACAAGTGCTCTCATGTATTCAACCCATGCCTTGGAGATATAAGACTATCTCCAAGGCATGTGCACATATTTTATATACCATGCAAATAAATTTCATGTTTGGGCTTAGGGACCACCACCAAGACTCATGATATGCAAATATTCCAAAAGAAATTTAAATGGAATATGGAATATTTCTGGTCTAGTCATAAGCAGTTCATGTAACAGATACTTAATCTGCACTAATTTTCTTTTATAAATAGATGTCTCCATAATGGTCAATATTCAGTGCTCTTGCATTTTATATGCATGTTCATGTTGGTAAGCTGCATGTGTACATACTACTGAATGAATACATGATCACAGAGGACACAAATAATTTTGCACCTGTATACTCTTTCTCTTCTATGAACCCAGTTGTTTTTGAGTACATTTCCCAACTTAAGGCTTTTGATTGATGGAACAATAAGTTATCTAGTATGGCTTCCCTGGGACAATAGTCTGGCAGTTTGTTACCATGAGCAACCAACCTCAACCTCAGGGCAGGCGATAGTTTACAGTGACTTAGATAAGATGGAGGAAACCCTGCCTTGGAAAGGAATTTTTTGTTTTTCTTACTCATATTCTCCTCTTGCCTGGTATCCAATCTCTTTCCAGGGGCATCATTTCCCCCCATAATAATCATATTCATTAAGCTAAAAATTATATATAGGGAATTTCAGAGCTAGTATTGCCTTGTCTAAAGTTGGTCTCATGATGTATCTGTTTGCATTTGCTCCACTTACTGATTTGGCAACTGAGGCATGGACAAGTGACTGAGTCTAGTGACACATCCCTTGTCCTCATGCATTCCTTAGTGGGTATTTGATCACTTTTATGATGGCTGCACCCATGTGCAGGGTTCTGCAATATCTCCAGAGCATGCTCTCCCAGACCAACTCACATCAGTGTCTCCAGGACACAACTTGGATGCTTCAGGATTTCACACAGTAACATCACTCCTTTGTTCTTCAAGGGATTTTCAACCAACGAGAGATGTTTCACCTTGCGGTAGATTAGGCAAGTAGCAATCATGCCACAAGCCTCACTTGAGATGTCACATTTCCCCAACCTACATGTGAGATACACGTCACAGGTTAGGAATAACATCTTTAGGTGATCTATGTAAGACTACCTATTGTTCAAACAAATGACCCAGATTCTAATACTGTACACACCATTCCACACCTACATCATAGGCTTATTTAATTAATAAGTATAATTCTGTGACTACCATTGTTAATTATAGAGTTCTACTGATTGGGAATAAGCCTAAGCCAGTGGTTTTCAGCTATGGGTAACTTTTACTCTCTGGGATCCATTTAGAAATGCTGGTGAGGTTATGGGTTGTCACACCAACCAACAGAGAGATAGGGTGTTCCTGGAATGTAGTGGGTAGAAGTCCTGCCCTTTAATGCAGAGATAGACCCTATCATTAAAATATGGTCTGTAACCCAGTATGTCTGATTACCAATATCACTGTAACACACACACACACACACACACACACACACACACACACACACTTCTTGAGTCCATCACAGTGACCCTCCCCTTCAGATTTCAGTTAACAGTTAGAAAGCCCATTGTGTTAGACCTGTGTTTCTGACATTATTAAAACCTGCTCCTTGTGTTTAACTTACAGAGGAGATCATAAAGCTTATGGGTTTTGCTATCTCCCTTGTCAGTTTAGTATATTCAAAAGATCTGATGGAAGATAATAGAAACAGATCACGTGCATGGAGTAAGATCTGGAAGGATCCCAAGTACGCAAACATTGCCTTATGGATATAAAGTGCTCCATATGGATATATTTGCCAAACTAGAAGACCCCTGGTTCTCCTTTCATCCCATCACTGTGATAAAACACCCTGACCAAAGCAATTTAGAGAGGAAATGGTTTGGCTTACACTTCCAACTCACAGTCCATCATTGAGGAAGCCAGATCAGGAACCCGGATGCAAGAATCATGAAGGAGCTGCTTCTTGCTTAGTTAGCTAGACTTCCTATAAAGACCAGAACCACCCACCCAGGGAACCATGCCTTTTCATAGCAGACTGTACCCTCTTATATTAATTAACAATCACGATAATCCTTCACAGACATGCCTAATCTGATAAAGAAATCACTGAATCAAGATTTCTTCAAGTCAAGGTGACAGTTAATGCAAAGCAGGATGAAAATATTCCAAACTTTTGGGGATTTTTTAAAATGAAGTCTTTATCATGTAAACATGATAGGCTAACTCCAAACTAACATTCTCACTGAGGATGGGGGACGAGAATGACAGTTACAGAACATGGTTCCAGCTTGGTTCTTCTGGGAACTGGTCACTATGCAGTTGCCCACCAAAGACCATTCATTAGAATACAAGTTGATCCTATCACCTAGAGAATGCCAAGAGGTGGGAAGCTTTGTGTCAGGAACCAAGGCAACAGTCCAAATATCAGAAGAAGTGATTCTGACACCATCACCAAGCTCTCACGAAATGACAAAGGTTTGTAATACCTGTACACAGCCAGAAGAAAAGACTGCAATTCGAGTTTCTCAGCATGAGCCGCCATACCACAGCACCAATGGTGATAAACTCACTCTGAGCTATCAATCATGTAGCTTAAGAGCAACAGTACTCTGCCAACTTCAACTCATTCTCATGCTGTTTCCACATCGCCCTGCAGTCTCAGGGCTGCCTCCCATTTTCTTCTTAGCCTTCCATCAAAGGCCATGTGGAAGTTTTACTTACGGATTGTTTCTCTGCTGGTAGTTTTCACAAGGTGCCTCTGCATGCTGACCTCTGATTTCCAAAGGTGCCCTGCCCTGCACACTAAGTAATGAGTGTAATACAATCCAGATATGCTATTATGTTGGTATTCAAGCCATTAGAAAACAAAGGAAGTCATCAAAATGCAAGGGGAAAATTTTCCGAAGGGAGTGGGAACCAACATCACACAAGTGAATGTGATCGAAGTACATTATAAACATGGGTGAAATGGTGTCATGGGGGAGGTGGAGAGCGGATCAGCAGGTAAGAGCACTTGCTGCTTCAACAGAGGACTGGAGTTCAAATTCAGGAACCCACATCAGGTAGCTCACAACCCTCTTTGGCTTCTGAAGGTACCTATATACAGGTGTGCGCGCGCGCGCGCGTACACACACACACACACACACTTTTAATAAAGAGAAAAAGAAACTATTATGACATTAATTTTGTGTAACACATGCTAATGCAAGTGAGAACTTTCAAAGATAAGCCTTAAAAGTGATTTTAAAATTTTAAAGAAGCTACTGAGTGTAGACAATGCACCGACTTACAGTAGTTCCTCCACTCCGCATGTTGTACATTTCAGCACAGAGCACATATTCTCAACCATGTCATTGGAGAGATTACTGCCATACAGGTTCACAGATTTCAGGTTAGGTAGTTGAAGAAATATGTGAAATAATGCACCATCTCCAAAGTTAGTCATGAAGGGACACCTGTGCAATAAGGCCAAATGGCAAATTATACCAGGATGTGGGGGTACATGGCAAAGCAACTTGTAGACATCCTCTTCCACACTTCGCCTCACAAACCATGGTTGTTCGGGCATTCTAGTTACCCATGTCAGGCAGCTCATGATTTATTATAATTCTCATTCCAGAGGAACCAATTCAGATGCACACATACATGGACACAATCAAAATAACCTTAAAAACTAGATTTTTAGTTAACATTCATTGCAGTCTCTAGAACATAATCAACTCCTGTTGGCTGTGTACATGTACACACATACACCCACACACCCACACACACCCACACCCCCCCACGATGTATAAACATTGGAAGGGGAGGGGGACAGGAAGGGGGAGAACAAGGGAATCTGTGGTTGTTATGTAGAACTGAATAGTATTGTAAAATAAAATAAAATAAAAAAAGAAAAACCTCAGATATGTGGTGGCTCTTGGCTATTGCTTTTTCTACTTTGGATTTAGTTCTGCATTTATTTATGCATTAGTCTCCTCAAGGAAGAAACAGAATTTCTTCTATCTACTTAAAGAATGGGTGCCTATTAAACTTACGACAAGCTTTGGAGCTTAAATGCAGTTAGAGGGTAAGTACAAGATGGAGACATTGAGGCACAGAGAATTTTAAGGGCAGTTTCATTGAAATTACAGCAGTCCAGATCCAACACCTGCAAGTTGTAGACACATTCGCAAAGTATACTCCAGTGTTTTATATTGACTCTGCAATGAGATAACACACAATTATTCTCTGGTGCCTAAATTCAATTCAAGACATTCCTAAGATAGGCAGATCACTCCCAAACCCCTCAATGAGGCACACATGGTACATAGACATACATGCAGGCAAAACACTTATACACATTAAATAAAAATAAATCAATCTTTAAACAAGAAAGAAAAAGGAGCACACAGGAGACAGACAGAGAGAGAGAGAGAGAGAGAGAGAGAGAGAGAGAGAGAGAGAGAGAGAGAGAGAGAGAGAGATATCGATCCCTGGTCCCTGTGGGTTACAAAATACCATCTTCTGGGCATGGTTTAGCCATTGTGGTCTTAATCCCATAAGAGCTATGGATACCTCCACTGCCTGTACACGACCAGGCCTGTTACCAGTCAATCAGAAGCTGGGCAGAGCCTCACACAGCTCTACCCCTCCCTGCTAACATCATGACTACTGGTGGATTCTCAGGGAGGAGCAGCCATCTCCAGTTTTGTACCCACAAGTCAGTCCACCAGGGTCTAATGCACAGTTCCAAACCCATACACACACTGATAGCCCTCGTTAAACTCAACAGCTGACACAACAAAAAGACGTGAATGTGAGAAAGAAGCTCATAAAGAAGAAGTTAGTGTGATGGGGTGGAAGGGGAACAGAACAGAGTAGAAGGTGAGAGTAACCAGAATGCATTACCTATAGTATGAAATTGTGAATGAATACATTGAAGAAAAATTATAATAAAGAAGCATGGCTTGATATGAGGTGAAATAGATTGAGTCTTTGGGAGACACATTTTTATTATTAAGAGATTTTCTATTCATTTTACATACCAACCACAGATTCTCCACTCTTCCTTCCTCCTGACCCCCAGCCTTCCTCCTCATTGCCCCCCCCCCATTCCCACCTCCTCCAAGGCAAGGTCTGCTATGAGGAGTCAGCAGAGCCTGGTACATTCAGTTGAGGCAGGTCCAGTCCCCTCCTCCCTGCACCAAGGCTGCACAAAGTGTCCCCACCATAGGCACTGGGCTCCAAAAAGCCGGCTCATGCACCAGGCACGTGTCCTGATCCCACTGGACCCCCGAAACAGTTCAAGCTAAACAACAGGGGAGACTCATTGTTAATAGCTACATATCACTGCTGAAGACACCCAACCTTACTCTGTTCTCTAGGGTCTCCTCTTGCAGTGAGAAAACGTGATTTCTATGTGAATTTGGGTAGATATTTGGGACTCCTGAGTGAATAGCAAACTATGCCCAATAATATCATCAAAGGTGCTACACATTTGAAAGATCAAGTATGAGCTAGCAGGCTAAAGCCAATGCAAGGCATGGCAACTAGAGCAATGTAGTATGAGCACAGCCTCAAACCAGGCACGAGTTCCCAGAATCTTCTCCAGTGTAGTCACCAGGACACTAAACACTCTATGGATGAAGGAAAAGAGCCAGACACTGCAACAAAGCTGCTCACATTTCCACCTCACAACTGGCCTTGTCACAAGTTTGTTCTTTGTATAAATGGAGGAACTCAAGACAAAACTTTCCAGGGCCACATAGCTCCAAACAGCAGTGCCAAGACTCAACCGATAGGCTTCCTGACTATGCCATCTAAATACTCAAGCATAGATGTGTAAGAACTTAGGAAATGCCATGCTGGAGAGAGGGATCAGTGGGTGGGAGTGTAGGCTGTGCAAGTGTGAGGACCTGAGTTCAGATCCACAGCACTGACCTAAAAAGCTGAGCATGGTGGCTTGAGGCTGTTGCCCCAACATTAGAAGAGGGAGACAGGTAGACCCTGGTATTCTGCTGGCCAGTTAGCCTAGTCAAGATGGTGAGCTTCAAGGGTGGTGAGAGACTCTCTCAAAGGGTGAAGGCAGAGGACAACAAAGAGAGCCACCCCACATCTTCTTCTGACTTGTTCACAAGTTCATATGGATACAGCATGCACACAAACACATGTATAAAATTATGCATGGACACTAAGGCAAAACTGGAAGAACTGAAGACAAGCTTCAGAATTGTGGTTACCTTTTGTTGTATTCAAAGTCTTCTAAGTCACCGTCTTCTGGGTTATAGATTTCTGAAAAAATATTGTGTTGTATATGCACATGAAGTTTCTTTAATTTTTGAGTTTTCGCCAGACTCTTTGCAGCCGACAATAATGTATCGATATTACTAATATCAACAGTCATTTCTTCAAATAAATCGATCACTTGTGTTTCAAATCTTTCTTCGTTTTCATGTAGACTCTCAAACAAACTCTGGGCATTCATCAGTTTCTCACTGCACTCTGCTCGACTCAAACTTCTCAAGCATTTGAAAATTTCCTGTTCTACCTCTTTGGATGGTATAAAACCAAAGAGTGGTTTTAGCATGGCAGCGGCTTTTTCAGTGGCAATTCCAAACACAAATGCCCCTGTCATGAGCCATTGTGTTTGGCCATGAACATAAACTTCTTTTAGAAGTTGGGGCAGGCTTCTAATGATGGGGTGAGCTGTGCCTCTCTCTTGTCTGAGGAAATAGAACAGGGCAGCGAAATACGACTGTAGCAAAGGATGGTAAAACATGAAGCCGTCTCCTCGATACTGGAGAAAATTCATTCCCAGCCACACTGCCTTCTCAGATTCCGATATCCCATTCCTCCTGAGATCCTCAGATGTGAACACAAATACCTGTTTCCACATTGCCTCTGCAGCCAAGGTACACAGGGTCTTTAATCGTGCTCTGTTCTGATTAGATGGACAATTGTCATACACTGATCTGAATGCGCTCACCATAAAGTTTGTGTAGATAGATGAATCTGTCACACCAACTGATTTCATTCCCTCTCCCCTCTTAAGCCGCCACTTTAAAGTACTACAGGCCATCCAGCATAAAAAAGGGGATCTGCATACAATGGACAATTGGTTTGTGCATTGTAAATAATTAAAGACTTGTAAGGCTTTCTGAGTATTTTTGAAGAAATATGTAAAATAGCACTTTGTAAATGGGTCATTGAATCCTGTAACAATTATGTCCCTTGGATACCGCAGCAAGGGATAGATTTTTGGTACACTTGGGTTTCCCAATTCAAGAAGCAGAGAGGATTCTGGGAGCATTACTTTCTGTAGCAAACTGCTGAAGACAACTTGTGTCGGCAGCATCTTCCCCCAGTCATCGCACAAGTTTGTCCTGAGTTCCAAGTCAAATTTCAGGTATTCAAGTCCCTCCAGGATAAACAAGATTCTCTTTGGATCAGATAAGATATCTTCCAGTGTCGCTGAAGACTGAGACAACTTAGCTAACATCAGCTCAGCTAGGCTCAACTCTGTAACATTGTTAAGTGCGATGAGAGAGATGAAGAAACATACTGAAATCTGTTCTGCCATAACTTTCCTGACGCCCAGTCCAACATTGCTTTTCTTAAGAAAGTGGTTTTTCCTTGTGCTTCATCACCTAGCACAACTGCAGTGACCGGCTCTAAGGGACAATCAAATACTTCTTGCAATGCCTTGTACTGCATTTCTATAGTTGCTTGGTAGATTTCATCTTTCATACAAATGAAGGTTTCCACGTTCCATATGTATTGAAATATAATCTTCATAATCTCTTTGTATGAACTTTGTTTATCTGAGTTTGATGAAATCAGAATACAAGGCAGTTAGGAATAGGATCCTCCTGAGAATGAATCACAGTTTTTTCTTAAATACACGTCTGGCGAATGATCTACGCATCCGGGTGATCAGTGAGGCCATGGGTCCTGAGGAAAGAAAAAAAGGAGGAGAGCCACCCACCCCTTCCCCTGCAGTAAGTTTCCTTTCCCTTCATCTGATATAGGTTTTACTTCCTGTTTCACTACAAATGAAGAATGGTTAGGCCCCACCCTAACCCAACCAACCAACCAGTTCTTTCTACACCCACACCTCTAGTTAGAGACCTCTACTGTATGCAGCTCTTTCCGTGTTTGTGAGCATGCATGGGAGAGTTGACTGACTCATGGCCAACTCAAATCCCTATACTAAAGGGGGTACACGAATATTTCAGGGCCAATAGAGAAGGGAGGTCTCCAGAAGCCAGGGGTACTTAAAGAAAAACCTGGGATCCCTCTAGAGTCAACTGTCTCCATATATTCCTTCTCTACCAAAAAATATTTTACAATGCCAATAAACCTTGCTTTCACTTTCCCTGGAACTCTTTCCTCCCTTACATTCTTTAATCACAGAGAAAAACAACTCACCAGGTAGCCAGTCTCATCTTGGTGCCCAGCATGGGCCTCAAAACCCAGACACTCGGTTATTTCACCATATCCAGGGTTATAATATGTTTGATATATTGACTATAAAAGCATTATGACCAAACTGAAAACTCACCTCTGAGTAACAGCTACTATAAAGCATGAATTTTGGGTATAGCTTTCAAAATTTGCAAAGGGCATGGTACCTCCCCAGGACAAAATCCAGAAGTACTTCATCTGTACATAATTTCATGAGTTAGAGCTCAGAATGTTGCTGTTCAGTCTAAAACTTTCATACCGCACAGTAAGTCACTTACAAGTCATTCTATTTAAAAATTTTCAGTTTGGTATACATGTTTATAATTCTATGCTTAGTCAAAGCAAGATTTGATTCAGGCAACAAGACAGAGTGAAATGAACTTTGGAGTTATATGAGTTCAAGTCTATGGATAACAAATCAGGGTGTCAAGCTGTCCAGGGTTAAATCATATATATCTCATTGTTTTAGATACATTAATGTATGTGGATCAACGTCCTAAGCCAAATGCGATTAGTAGAAAGTGTTTCTCTGGTCATTCATGGGGATAGTTAGCAGGCAGCTGGCACATGATCAGTACCACAGGTTGATATTTTTCTGTGATTTCTGGCACCAGGCTTTCTGAGGGCAAGGGCCTACTGTCTTCTCTGAGAGTGGGACATGCATGTATCAGTGAGTGGTACATTAGAAATGTTCACTAAGTTAAGAGCACTCGCTGCTCTTCCAGAGGACCTGGGTACAGTTCCCAGCACCTCTACAGCCACTGACAACTGGCTGTTGAGTTCAGCTCCAGGGATCCCTGCCCTCTTCTGGCCACCATTGGAACTGCATGCGTGTGGTGCCAAAAGAAATCTTTTCAAAAAGGAAAATTGATATCCGTACAGACTTTTGAATGCCATTAAATTATTATTATAATTTGAAAAAGAGAATTACTACATTCACACATGATGAAGTGTTGAGTGTTGGGCTGCCAATGTGGCTCATGGATGGGGCATCCTGTAAGTGCTCCTAGGGTAGTAGCCTAGAGAGGACAAAAATTAAGGTGACATCAGCTAGAATTTGTCCGTCTTTAATCTAGTTTTTTTTTCCTTTCTGTTTTTAGAGACAGGGTCTTGTGCAGGCCAGAATGTCCACTGACCTCAAACCAGCCACATAGCCAAGGCTGGCCTTGAACTCCCAAACTCTCCTGTGTGCCCCTGCATCTGAAACAGTAGGAGGAGCTAGAACGCACTGCTGTGGTGGTTTGGATAAGAAATGCCCCCCATTGGCTGGTATGTTTAAAGATTTGTTCCCTAGTGGATGGCCATGTCTGGGAAGACTTAGGAGGCGTGGCTCGCTTGGGGCAGGCACCGAGATTTGATGGCCTCACCCTACTTGTAGTTCTCTCTGTGCTTCATGCTTGCTGTTGAGACGTGATCTCAGCGTCCTGCTCCTGTCACCAGGCCTGTGTGTTGTCATGCCTCTCTCCATGATGCCTCTCATCACTTTGGACCCGTAAGCCAAAGCGACTCTTCCTCCCAAGTCACTTTTGTTTATAGTGTTTTATCACAGCAGCAGAAAAGGAACTGGTGCACTAACCATGCCCAGTTATCCTCCACATCCTACAGGCATGTGCCTACTTGGTCCTTGCCAAATTACTGGTATCTTTATCCCCATGAGGAAACAGGCGTAGTGAGATGGATCATCTCGTTGCAGCTGACTAACCAACAAGCCACATGACTGAGGACCAGCTAAATGAAAGCACGTGGTTCCAGATTCACAATCATTTTTGGTGGATGCTTATGACAATTACAGCATTTGTTAAATCATAGTTTTGCTAAAGGATGCATGAACAACAGACAGATTGGAATGTGGAGATTGTCTATATGCGTCTGAAATGTGGGGTCATCTGTTGGTAAAATATTCCCTCTGGAAATACTGTGACATGCCTTCCACCTGGAGATAATCCAAGGTTGTACATTTGAGGTCTTCCTCTACCATCTCAAGCAATTCACAGGCTATAGAGGTAAGGTCTCTGGGAAAGGAGATGAAGGCCTATTCTTAGCAAATACATGTCTGGTCAAAAGATGAGTGAGTACTATAACAGAACTCCGTCTCAGCTGAGTGTGGCACTGTGCACTCTGGAACCCCAGGACTCAGGAAGCTCAGACAGGAAATCACGAGTTCAAGACTAGTCTGATGGTCTATAGAGTGACTCTGAAGTGAGACAGTTTCAAAGATAGAACAAACAAAAGAGAGAGAGAGAAGGAGGGAGAGAGAGGGGGAGGAATGTCATGATAAATGTGTTGTTTTGTATGCTAATTTTAAAAAAGCAAATGAAAGGTCAACT